>NW_010298894.1:9845-46179 GCF_000700745.2 Antrostomus carolinensis | reverse complement strand
GCTGATAAACCTGAACTCTAATGCGATGCTTTGAAACATCAATATAGGTGTACTTTTAATTTTTTTTCTTTTTTAAGATCTTCTGTTATTCCATTTCTCACCTTGTCTCTATTCCACAACAGTTTTGGGCAACGACATACATGAATGACCAAGCTGTGGCTGCTGTTTGTGTAAATCTTCTTACATATTCCCCAGAAGGGATTTTTCAGCATACTTTCTGGGTAGCATGTTCAGTTTGAAATAGCTAAATGTAATCCATGTATTTTTGTGACTCTGTAAAGATATAAGTAGACATTTGTATTCCCAAGAAAAAGAAAAATAAGGAAGAGGACTAGTGGGTTGAGGAAGTTGTTTGTAAGGTACTTTTTATATTGCTGAATCTGAACATACTTGCAGGGATAAAACTGGAGAGCAGTTTAGAGGTCCATTTTAAGTTATGCTTCACCAGCACAAAGAGGACTGAGTTGCTGAAGGTATCTACTGCATTATACTGTAGTTAGGACACAGTCAAAAGAAAGGAAGGTCGAGGTTGTGTACCTTGTCTGTCAGTTTCATGCACCAATCCAATAAAAAGTAAAAACACCAGAAACTGAGGCTAGACTTGAACAAGCACTGCTGCTGCAGCATGGGCAACGTGAAAACACACACTTTTGTGCCAACCACTCTTATATCTCATAATTTCCTACTGTCAAACTCTTAGTACTTTCTTTGTAGGAAAGCAAACGGATGTGAGTGTGGAGCTCAGAATGAGTGCTAAGAAAGACTTTAAGAAATTCAGTCACGGTCTGCAAATATCTCTGATTCAGAAAAGCCTCTGTATTTGAAAAGGTTGTACAGTTACATGGAAATTATTTGATAACCTGGAAGTTGAAGACTGCTGGCTTCTTAAAAACACATTCCATCAATGTATTTAGGAAGCAGTGCGTTCCCTAGAGTGCCCACCAGCTAACTTCCTAATATGACTAAAAATGTAGTGAAGAAGAGTAGTGCCCCAGTCCTTCACCCAAAGGACTAACTCCTTGCTGAACATGGACTTTCCAAGCTGCTTTCAGCTTGCATTGTTGCAATCATATCTAATGATCCTTGTGATTTTTCCTTCTGTAAGCCTGCTTCATGAATCTTCTTTGTACCACATAAATAGCTAGTGTGAGGGGGTTAGCACTCACACATACTATTTTGTTCTTTGCCACCTCATCTGAACTCTGCCATTTCAGTGGGCAGCCAGCAGTAGAAAGTTTTTGATCAAACTGAAAATCCTTGCATTTAAGTTGAGCCTGTTTTGTGAAAGCTGAGGGAATAGGCTGAGGAGTTAATACACCCACTCGTCATCTCATCTTGACACTGGCTCATACAAAGGTATGAGTGAATAAAACGGCATCATTTTCTGCTACTTTCTGGAGGTTTTGAGATCATGGGTCTTGGGATTTGCTTTGACACTCTGGCTGTCACTAGCATACTTGTGTAATTATTGTACATATTATCGATTTTGAAAGATTCATATTCTTTGCTTTTTTATATTGATTGGTAAGGGGTAATTTTATTGAAGGCAGAACAAGTACCTCAAGCTATTGAAGGAACATAAAAATTAATGCAACTATGGGTACAGGAAGTCTGAATCCTTTGCGATAAAGTTGTAGACAGTCAAAGTAGTTGTTAGAGAGGGAACTTTCCTTCCAAAATCTGCAGGTAACAATAAAATCAGCTAATGATTTTGGGCAGTTTTTGAAAGTCTTGGAAAATGTAACAGTAGGAATATTATGAAAGATGCAATGACTCTTCTTTCTTTTTCTTGTTTGATTTTTAACTTGGTGAGCCCAAAATATGTTCAGGCTAATGAATTTATGCCCTTGGAACCCACATTGTACAATGCAAAGTCAAAATTGCTGATGGTAGTGCAGAAAGGAGGTGTTCAGTCTAACTGCCTGTAAGCTCAATATTATTTCACAACTGATTACTGCTAGTCTGCTCTCTGGTTTCTGAGACAGAAACAGTCACCCATTCATTTAGCGTATAATAATAAGCAAAGCCTATATTTTATGTCATTCAGACAGTGAAATTCCTTGAGAGTCCATCACTGTATTCTTGAGACCTACTGGAAGATGCTCAGTCACTCATGCAACCATTGAACTAGAAGGACAACTCAGCACATCTAGCAAAGTCACATAACACAGACATGGTTAGGCATGCAGTAGGGCCTAGCAGGGATCCTTCAGCTTTTGAAGTGCTACTGAAAAGTCAAGTCAAGCTTAACCGTCCATAGGTAGAGATGCCTTGTCTCACACAGAGCTTTTCATCCTTTTTTGGAGTGTATGATGTAGGCCTTAGAAATGGTCTTTGAAAAGTGCCCAGGATATGGTAACTATCTCCAAGGGAGTATCTCAGATTCAACGACTTAAATAAATTCCCCTGCTTTTCTTCTCTTTTCTGAGGTGGTTTTGGGGGGGGGCGGGATTAAATAAGTGAGAAAAAGTATTCTGAAAACTCCAAACAAAATGTCTCTGAAAGACAGTGTAGAAGTATGGAAAAAGAAATAAGAACATACCAAAGCTGAAGCTCAGTGCAAAACCAGTCAAGGGGAGTTTGAATGGCCTGTCACTCTATGCTAGCAGAGCAGAAAGGGCTTACAGCAGTGCACATGGTTCTTCTAGGGCAACGCTGCTGATGAGGAATAAAGGTAATTACTCCTCAACATTTATTACAGACCTAGTCTTCTTTCCTCCTAGATATTTCAACACTGCAAAATGGCAAGGGGAACTACTGGAAGCTGCATTGTTTTATTAAGCTATTTCACCCAACTTAATACACTCTGGCTTTTAGAAGCCAATTAATAGCTCCAGCCAAAGTTTTACATTTTTCTCATATAAGTGCACTGGCACTCACAAGTGTAAGGTTCGTTTGCACAGGCTAGATGGCAACATTCATGCTCCTGGTGATTAAATCTTAGCTGTAAAACCCCTACCATTATAGTACACTATAGCTCGTAATTGTGTCCGGGTGTGTGTTTCAAGAGCAGTCTCAGGCATGTCCATGTACTTTTCATCCTTTTATTGATTCCTTTGCACCTAAAAAGTCACAGCTGCTTCCATTTCAGGAGATGTACTATAGTTCTTCTTTTAAAACAGTATGACACAGTTCAGTAGCTGGAATGTGCCACAGAGCTGGGACTGCTAGATAGCTTGTTTTTAATTTTCTCCACAGGAAAGAGTAATGTGTAACTTCTCAGCAGAGTAACTGTCACAAAGAAAGAGGATAGAATAAAAGGCGTATTTTGGCTCATGTCAAGATAAAACTGAACCAAATAAAAAAATCTTTCTCTCAGTTCTGTCTTTATATCTCTGAAACTGAATTTATATCAAGATTTCAGGTTCGAATGAGAAGTCGACCTCAGACACCCACTGAAGACATTGAGACAAATCAACCATTCCAAGACTTTTAGTGTGTTGGTTTCTAGTATTTTGATTCAAACAGATCTCTAATTAATACTGAAAAAAATTCCTGTAAAGAAACCTCTATCAGCAGAGAGTGCTGATGCAAGCATAGGGATGAATAGTTAATTAGGGAAAAACTTCATTACACTTTTACATTTTGCAAACTGCCTTTCACAAGCACCTGGGCAGCGATCTTAGCACTCGTGAGCAATGGCTAAGGGGGCACTCTGAAGCAATAGGAACTTGACCTCACTGCTTTTATTTTCTAAAAATGTTTAACAACTGCTTTTAGATATTCTGCTAGCATTGGAATTAGTGATTTCTTTTTAATTAAAATCTCCTAAAAACTGCTGTGACAGGATTCTCTGAAAGAAAAGAAAAAAGAAAAAGAAAAAAAATAAAAGAACTGGCAAATTAATTAACTAAACTAGAAGGTCAGTTTTAAAATTCTGCTGCAGACTAATTAAATCCTAGACACTGACATTTTTGGCTAAATATTGCAACCACAGTAATTAGTGTGGCAGGAAATTTCCATATGCCATTGTGCCAAATGAATAAGAGTATTTCATAATTGTTCCTGTAGGACTTCTTGCAAATAGCTGGAAGGGACATGATCCTATTGTAAGAAATATGCAAAGGCATGGTAGTACTTTCATTCCAGTAACAGTGACTCCCCAGGTCAGTTGTGTGAAGGAGGGAGAAGTCTGACAAATATTAGGATTATAAATTATTATTATAGCAGTCTCTCCTTCTTGTTGCCTAACACTTTTATAAATATTGCTATTTCAAGAAAAAAATACTATTTAAATAAATAGGGCAAGCTATTAGTCAAAAGGCTGTGGATAAATACATGCGGAATATTATATTAAAAATCATCATAGTGGACAATTTTAAATGATAAAACAAGAGATGCTGTTAATTATTTTATTTTATTTGCATATATTTAAGTTAACTATGCAGAGAGATTTCTTTTTTTTTTTTTTTAATCATTAACTTTTTCAGGACTGCTAAGGATTTGTTAAATGTCAGGCAGTAAAATTAAAATGTCAGTATATGACATAAGGGTCAAGTAGACTTAATAAACCTGAACGACATAATTCCACATTTATTTCCAGATTTTCTTTTTCTATTGGAAAATGTGGTAAAAATGTGAAATGTTTTTTGTACAGTTCCTGTGCCTTTTGGATACAATAGATTGAGTGAATTATTCAGACCTTTCTCTTTTCAGAACATTGTGCAAACTTCACTCAGAGAGAAAAAGACTGCTCCCATCTTGAGGGGCAATGACACAAGATGATGATTTGGGTAGCTTTTTCTTTAATAAATCTGTCTCTTCAAAGAAAATTAAAATGTCAGAATAAGAAAATGACCAATTTACCCAATAATTAAAATGAGTAAAAGATAAATGACTGGTTCAGATGAGAAGCAAAAGGAGATAGGGCTGCTGTGCTGAAGGACCAGCCTGAAGGACTGGGTAGTCTGGATTCATAGACCTTGCATGTGTGCCTAAAATGGTGCTCTCAGATGGGCCAGCCTCATCCTCTTGTTCCAGGGCACTGCTTATTCCTATTATGTACCTCTTTTATTCTCCACAAAAGTGTCATGATTAGTACTTGGAAAAATTGTTGACAGTCTCCTTTGTGGTCAGCTAAACTGCAAAATGTTCAGCAGTGCCGCACCATATGAGTGGGAAGAGAAACTTTCAGAGTGTCTCCAAGCCCTGCTGGCCTAATGTCCTCAAGTCTCTGCAGTTAGTCTGCAGTTTCTTCTTTCAAAGACTAATGTGATGGTCTGTGACTGACTGCAGCAATCAAAGAGCATTCAGGTGCATGTAGAGAACAATTTTCTGGTTGATGTGTTCTTTCAGGTGAACTTACTCAGTAAAATGACATTTCATACTTCTCTTAGAAAATTTCTGTATTTTTTATTTTATTGCAGGTAGAGAATATATGTCTTTCAAACTATTATTTCAAGCTCTATGCAAACTTAAGTCCTCTCATGGTAAAACTCGAGGTGAGACTGAATAGCAGGGGGATATAATCTGGATTTATAATGGCAGAACTTCAGACACATGCAGTCTTCTTAAATTGGTCACCTGTATAGTGACCAGAGGGTAAGGGTGTTCCAAATCTTGGGTGCCCCAAGTTTTTCACAGGAACTTGAAGTCGTGGGGGATTCACACAAAGCCCACTCCACGGGGTTGTCTAAGTCCATAGTCTAGGAGCTATGCTAATGGTCTGCCTCTCCAGCCAATCTCCACTGAACCTCAGAGTGGTTCAGTGCAGATTGGCTCCTGCTAAAGCGATGGGCTTCCTTTGCCTTGCAGAAATGTAGATTGGGATTAAAAAATGTGTATTCCAATGCTAAGTACTGTACAAATATACATCTGAGAAGAAATAAAGACAGAAACATATTAAAATACTTGCTTGGACTCCTCCTGAACAATGCGACAAGCCTGGGCAGGTTTTACAAATGTAATGGTACCTTTTTTTTCTGAGTACCTCAGCATTGGCCTTCCCTTGGGTGAACTTACTTCAGCAATGACCTCCACCACCACCCATGAGACAAGTGTCCATCACATCCTCTGCTAGGTCAGCAGGACATTGTCCTTCCACAATGGAAAAGATAAACTAAACTGTAAGGAAATTTCATTGTTTTGCTCTTGTGGCACTAAAATGAGCTGTTGATCACAATAAATCATGCAGTTTCACAATAAGGCCATCATTTTTGTTTACATCAGCAAGTTAACAGCTTGGTCCTCTTCCAGAAATAACTCTCCAGGCTTTTCAAATGCTCAGGCAGAGGAGGGGGCTACGCTTTCCCTATGCTCATCCTCAGGACTGGAGTCCTGCATTTCTTTGAGGATTTCAAAATCTCAACAAAAAGGGGCTTGCAATCTGCAGGGGCACGGGAGTCCTGTATTCTGGACCAGACTTGTGATACCAGGTATTTGCCCAGTGGTAAATGTTGCTGTTATCTTGATTTAGCTGTCTGTGTAAACACTGTCACTGGAATGCACTTGTGCTAGCCATTTAGGAATATTTAATTAGGGCACAGAGCAAGGAATTATTTTTTTAGATCTGTTGTACAATATGAGGATAGGTACTTCATATCTTTGGGGTTTATTTCCTCAGCCCTAAATGGCAGTACTAATGCTAAGCCATCCCTGCATCATACCCAGTATGTGTATGATGAGGGTACCTATACTGTTTTTACTGGCTTTAAAGTCTGAGAGGAGAAGAGAAGATCATGGGAGGGCTTTGTCATGCGCAATTTGTCCTACTGCAGCTTTCAGAGCACCACAGTATATTTCACAAATGATCTGTTTGCATAAAGCTGTCCGAAAACATTTTCAGCACAAGTGTATATGTAATGCAAGCACGGTGGTATAGTCTCTGGATTTTGAATGTATATTTAAAACAGCTTTTGAATATCTTCAAATATCAGCAGGATGCTGGATAATTTACATTGTGCCTCATGCAGGCAGGTGTATAATCCAGCACCCTGAAGCTGTGTGTGCCACACACTGAGTGCTAAGGAGTTACTTGTGCTCGTAGCATGTTTGAGAGGAGAGGAGAGACTGGTAAACTCACCGAGCAACAGTGCTTTTCTCGAGACAGAGTTCATCCTCTCTAAAGGCTTTGGAGCAGATGAAGCTGAGCTAATCATCAAGAAACCCTCTAATCTCTATCATTACTTGGGTTTTCATGTTAGGCATTGTGACAGCTTTTCCCCTTTGTCATCGGGAGGAGAAAGCAGTGGTTGGTGCTCTCTGCTGAGACTGGAGCCATTTCTAGCAGGCTGAGCTTTTCCAAGTTAGTATTCAGGAGTCATACGCAGTCAGTGAATGGAGAGACGATAACAAAAAGGTGTCGAGAAGGGCCTGGCACAACGGAGGGGCTTACGTTGCGTTCCTCTCGGCTGATTGTCAAACAAAGGTAGAACCAGCCATTACCAAAATGTATTAATTTGTGGAGAAACACAAAAATAAACCAGCTACTTAGGGCACTATTACAGGCAGGGAAATAATACAATAAATCACTTAAATGAAGAAATGTGGCAAGAGGCACTGAAAACTGAGAGATATTTGTCACTAAATTGCAGCATTAATAGTGTTTTGAAGCTTCACATTTAAATTGCATATTTCTGACACTCAAAATGCACATTAGGAAAATGGTGCTTATTTTATAGTTATTAAAAGGAAGGGGATAAATAAGATGGAGTTTTAAACTATAAATCTCTTTCATAACGAACAACCAATAAGAAAGCGTGGGGCAGACAAATAAATGGATAGTGAAAGAATGATTTTTAAAATGCTTTTCTAATCTGGATATAAATGAGCAACTGCCTGATCTGATCTAGGATGAGTCTTTTTTAGATCTGAGTGTGATCCTGAATGCAGGAGGTATTCATATGTTACTTGATAATGAAGAAGAACTAGAAATAATAGAAAAGGTTATTTCTTTTCCCTTGCAATAATTCAGGCACTGTGCAATTATACTATTTGTCTCTTCTCTACATGGTCGTAATTTTACATGTATTTCCCTACCTACAGATACATCATTTTTCCCCAACTAACAAGGAGTAAATTCAGATTACCTCGTATAGTTTGTATGACAAACTCAAGGGAAGAATCAGAAGGATTTTACACATCACTGTGGCATTTAATCTTATTGGAAAGGTCTTTTTATGATCACCTGTATAACTTCCAGCACTCGTTAATGACTGCTCAGTAGCCTGCTGCTGATCAACTATTTGCATAGCATCTGCATTTATCTAATCTTTATTTATTTTTTAAAGACTGCAAAGTTACAGCTCATTTGCAGTGCTTCAGGATTTGAGTACTAAACAAAAATGCAAATACAGCAGTAAGCCCTTAATGACATGTATCCAGCTCATTTTTTTCAGCATTAACTCTATTCTTTATCTTGTTTGAGCATCCACAGTATAAACTATCAGCTCCAAAACTTCATTTTATTATATCATCAGCCACTGCCATATATTTTACAAGCTTAAATTCTAATTTTATCCATAATAATAATGATGATGTTTCAAACTAAGATTTATAGTCTGAAGGAAAATAGCTCAAATACTGCAACAAACCATCATTTCTTCTGCACCTTTGAGAGTTACCAAGCCAAAAATGCAATGACAGACACTTCTGGCTTGGTGGTACCTGACTGCTACTTTGCACTGACTTGAAAGATAATAAAGTCACAAGGTAGGGAAGATGCTAGTTCCACACACTTGTGGCTATAGAAGGAGGTCTGCTTGAGGCAATTTAGATGCCCTAAAGGAAATTCCTCCTTTTGGAAGTGTCTGAGCACACACCATATTTTAGCTCCTAATTTTAATCTTCTGAAGCAAATGGTATAAAACAAACTTTTGCCTCCAAGAAAAGGAAACATAATCCTCTGCTTAATACCAAAGTGTGGACAAAACCCTCAGGTCCAGGCCACTGGCCCACCTGTGCTGCTGTAGCAAAAGCTGTGTCTCACCCCTCTGGAGCTCTGCTTAGCTTTCAAGTGTGCAGCAACCCTTCCCCAGAGCCCTTGGAGACCCCCTTCACCTCCCTCACTTCTTGGCAAGCTGGAGAGCACAGCTTGCAGTTCTGGTCACCCATAAATACAACTTGTCAGTACCTTTAAGTGGTCACATAAAATCATAGAATCATAGAATGGTTTGGGTTGGAAGGGACCTTAAAGATCACCTAGTTCGAACCCCCCTGCCATGAGCAGGGACCCCTTCCACTAGATCAGGTTGCTCAAAGCCTCATCCAGCCTGGCCTTGAACAATTTAAGGGAGGGGGAACCCACAACTTCCTTGGGCAACCTGTTCCAGTGTCTCACCACCCTCACAGTGAACAGTTTCTTCCTAATATCTAATCTAAACCTACCTTCTTTCAGTTTAAACCCATTTCCCCTTGTCTTGTCATTAACTGCCAGAACTGGAAGCAGCACATCCTCTCCCCACTGCTGCCAACTGCATCCATCTTTTTTCTTCCCCTTGAGAGCTGCATGACAGTCATGGCACCTGTACGGTAGTTTGCTGCCACTGCTACAGAGTCACCCATGCCCTGAAGGATGATAACAAGTCTTTCATGTCTGGCTTTCTCAGCATTTCATCTGTGCTGGTGTGGTCTGCAACAAGGACCATCGATCTCTGACCATATTGATGGTTCTTGTCCTGCTGCTTTTTTCCCCCTAAATCAAAAATGAAAAACTTCAGAGCCAAAAAACACCTGAGTGTTTCACGAATGCTGCTATTGCAACGACACCAGTTAAGCTTCCATGCCAAAGTCATCTCCGCTGTGAGCTACAAAACCCCTTATTTTTTCCTTGGAAAGTGTGCCCACATTCATTAGGGTTCATTTTTATCCTTAAATTTTTAAAAATTCCATCTTCATTCCTCCTGTTCCCTCTGTATCTTGTGCTTTAATCCATGGGTTTGTACATACTGCAGTTTTTATTAACTACATGGTGCAGTGTGTGTATTGCTTTGCATGCGACATAGCAAATGTCTGTTCACATTCATTACAAGCGAAGGATATAATGCTCTATTAGGTTTTTTTTGCAATTTTAAAACATGTTTATATGAGTTACTGAATTTTATACCCAGGTTGGCTTTTATTGTTAATGAGTTTATTTGGGCAACAGAGGCAAAAACTTTGTCACTGTGACAACTTTTATAGCGTCTTCGGTGTCTTGCTTGGGAAAGAACAAGGTTTTGCAATATCGAGTTGTTGGTCTTAAAATCCTCATGACAAAGACTTCATCAATGCATCAACTATAAAGCTGATAATATAATATATATGGTAATGTAATAATACAACAAATATAACACAAGCAATACAATAAAATGGTAACATAATAAAATTCTAGGGGTTTTAATCTTCTATGTTGTTTTTGGGTGCTGCAATGTTTCTGAATTTTCACAGTGGAAAATTTTATAAGTGGCTTGTCTTTATTGTTAGTTCATTTGCACTAAAGAATTATCAGCTTCACAAACTTCTTTGTAGCTCCCAGTGGAACTAGTGCAATTATAAAGTCGTGCCAATTTGGCTTCTTAACAGAAGGTATCTATTGGAAGAAAATAAATATCTACATTAGATTCCATCATGAACAAACAAATCGTTTTAATTGTCTGTGTAATGAGATGGCCTTTTGTAAAGCACATACTTGGAATGTCCACTGTTAAAGTGGATCTCAAGTTCTGCACAGGATGAGCGTTGCAGCAAAACTAATAGTATAAAGTAGAGCATGGTTATGTTTCAGGTTTTGAAATGTAGAACATTCATGTATTACTTTTTATTATGTTTAGTTAATTTTAATAAATTACAGTCTCTGAAATACCACTCCTTTACAACATTATGTACTTGTTTTTCAATTGTTTAAGTGAAAACAGAGAAGTGTTATACTGCAGCTGAAGGTCAGTTTCATTTTAAAAGGATGTTATATTTTATTAATTCTTAAAATATAACTGATTTTAAACAGATAGCTTCAGAGTTTCTAAGACATTATGCTTAGATTGCTTATTTCTACTTCAGCCTTTGCTTTCTGTAGATGTCTTTACTAATCGTGCAAACCAGTATCTTTCTGAAAGCTCTTACTTTTGAGATTATGGGATCCATCCCCACAATAATTTCATAACCCTTTGTAAAATCTCTTATTCCCCCCTTGTGGTGAGCATGGCTGGTGCTCATGCCAGCATCCAGACCACAACACAACACAGCAGACATGGCAGCACACCCACAGAGGCAAATTCCCTGGCCGTCCCCATGATCCACTGACACTTAAACACATATGGTTGGAAGCACATGAATGGTCCTACTAACACCAAGAAGAGCATGCATGCACTTAAAGCCTAGTCTGAAACTTTACTGGTTCAGGAGCACATTGTGTTTGGGTTTGGGTTTTCAGCTGTGGCTTAAGTTGATGTCAATAACAAGTTATTCTTTTTCTGTGAATATTCCAGTACCATGTCAGGATGGCTTGCTTCATACCATTTCAGGAACTGGCTTCCAAAAAAACCTCCCCTACTGCAATCAGCATTAGTCAGTGCCTTTTTAGTAGAAAGGTCAAAGTTTAGATGGGCCATAGAAATGAGCATCATCTATGCCTTCAGAGTTATTCCAGTCAGCTGGCAGCATGTTGCTGGGTTGGCCTGGCTGCTACCTTATCTGTATTCAGCTGGAACCTTTGGTGCACTTGTTCTATAGGGGGGAAAAAAGGTATTTTTTTCCATTGCAATGTCTTTCAAAATCACTGTGTTAATCAACATTAAATATCTCTAAATTTGATTTCAAAAGTACCTGTTCCTGTGGCAACTAAATGCAATACCCATCATCATACACAGCATTCAGCAGATGCTCTCCTTGACCTCACCTCTCCAAGCATCCCAAGGTTCATTCCTCTCCTTTATATCCACCACACATCGTATAGCCTTTTGCAAAACCTCAGCTAAGCTTCTTGATTGAAAAAAGCATTCTTTTCCCTTCAGCAGTGGTTAGATACAGGTATGAAGTTTTCATTAAAACCGAAAGACTGTTTGAACCATACTAATATTGAGTTGCTGTATTGATGCTGAAGCTGAGCCTGTGCCCTGCCTGATACTGGCACAAAGGTGCCTGGGTCACTGGGACATTTCTTGTCCCCAAAGTTCCCAGTGCAGCATCAGTCCTTGTTGCAGCCTCAGTGTTTCAGAAGAGGCAGAAACCTAGGATTTGCAATCCCAGTCGCTGTTTCATATGAAATTAACTTTACAGGGCATTTGGACATGTTTTCATGAATCAGATGTGTTTGAATTATTTACAGAATGTGCTAGCTTCAAAGAACATAATTAGAGTAGCATGTTTTAGGACCTAAAAAAGCAAGCTCTGCTACTGTAAATAATTACTGCTCTAATGAAAAAACTCAGGAGAGCAAAATGCATAAACAGATTCTGTGGGATCAGGGCACAGAACATATTTTTGAGTCCAAGGAGTTTGTTGATGTAATATCTATGAAATGCTGCAAATATTTGTGGTAAAAGAAATAATAGCACTAAAACTTTATAGTGCAATATAGTCTATTCAACATCAAAGAGGCAAGTATTTTTTCAGTATGAATTAATACAAAACCAGTATTTACTCACCTACAAAGGAATTGAAATATTTGCAGAAAATAGTTATTTCAATTTTACATAAAAATGGATCATATTTAGCCTCTGTGCTGCTGATACACCTGTCATCTCAAGTTCTTTGTCTTCATTTCAGCAGTTACAAACTCTACCCCAACCTTAAGGACTTTCATATTCCATAATTCAGTTTATAGCAACTTCAGTTACCATAAGAAGTGTCCTTATAAAAATGACATCCAAACATTCCCTATATAAATTCCATATGAAATTCACTGAATTTTAAAGTCAATTCAAGATTCTATGATCAGGAGTGGAGATTCAGTCTGGTAGCTTCAAGTTAAACTGTGTTATTTCTGTATTTTATGTATCATCACTGACTGTAAAAAATTGTAGAATAAGAACTTAACTCGAAATTCTCCAGGGAAGTGTTTGAAACAGAATGCAGCATGTTCATGTGTAGCTATATTGCCTCTACTCTGGTGACAGAAAGAAAAACATGGGGTTTTTTCAGTAAACTGAATGCATAGCTCTCAAAAGTCTCACAGGGAATGGTTATTTATAACACCGAACTGCCATTTTAGGATGGGTACTTTTTTTTATTTTTTTTATTTTTTTTACTGCCACCAATACTAAGGATTCCAGGCAACAAATCAGACCCCATAATGACTATTTTACCACTTTTGTTCTTGTCTGTGTTTTAGAAGATAATCTTGAACTTCCATTGAGATACTAAGGCTGAAATCTGGACCAGTTCTGGTCATTCAAATCCCCTCATTCTAAAAATATCAGGTCTGTAAAATATAGCCATAGTGGTGATAAAAAAATCATCAGTTGTGGACAACTGTAAATGTATTTACTTCTTACTGTCCTTAAATCCCTGCAGGGTGAAAGAGAAATGAAAGATGTCATAGCTCTCCTCTTTTTTTTTTAATTTGTGGCATATCTGACCTGTACCTCAGCCCTTCAGTTATGATTTTACTGTGCACTATTTACTAAGCACAGGTAACAGCAGCCTACCTTGTATACTCCTAATCAAAATCAAAGGACCTTCTGTATGTCAGGGATATTCTGTTATTAAACCCCAACATTATTAGTTTTTCTTTCCTTTTGACAGCAGATATAGAAACGTGTCAGTGAGAGAAACTCTTCAATTATCTGGATTTTTTTGAAGGGCAAATCTGAGCTTTCTGAACCTTATCCTATTTTTAACAGTTTGCTACAAATAGGAAGAAGTGGCTTGGCTGCTTGCCAAATCCTCCAGTCCCAGCTTAAACACCCCTTCCCTCTCACTGGCTTTGTCTAGACTAGGATCTGTAGGGGGTTTGTTTGCAAATGTTTGCTAATCCTTTCTAACCTGTGTGAAAATTCAGATGCTTTTAAGACAGATTGCCTTTAACAAATACTCATCTGACCTAGCTAAAACTTCCCAGATGCCTCTAACCATGGTCAGCCACTGAAGCAGTGGCTGTGAAGGCATCAGGCATTACTGCCTGGCAGCTGCTTGAAAGCATCATGACAGTGGATTTTTCTCCCTCAGAGTGCAGCATCAGCTCAAGGTACCACTAAATGCTGTTCAAACTAAGCCAGCAGATGTTGGACTGAGGCAAACAAGGAGCATGGGCATCCACTGCACATGGCTCAACCAGTGGAAACGTCTTTATGTGGTGGCTTTTTGATCAACTAAGCAAAATCCATAGACCTTGGCAGGGGTTTTCTCTGAGGCAGAATAGCAGACCTGTACCTGAACCAAATATTTAAAGCCCTCAAAGAACATGGGTGCACAAATGTACAGCCAGGCAAGAGATTCAGAAAAAGTGCACATGATGCTCTGTCTTGCAATGTGCATGATTCTCGAGGATTCGTTTAGGTACCCTTCATACAGAGCCAGACTTTCATTCTCCCGAAAGTCACATTCAAAGCCTGCAGGTATCCAGCTTGTAGAAACTGTAACTGTTGAGCTGAAGGTCAGTTTCCATGTTTTACTGTGAGTTTCTGGTCTTCCTCTTGAAAACATGGTTTAGTTGTTAAATTCTTATCACAGGTACTTGTTACTAAACGGTAGAGGATGTTTATAGTCTCCATCCACTACCATTGCCCTTAGGATCTCAGTATCCAGAAACAGGCTTTGTGAGGACGTTGTATAGTTTTTCTTCCTTATGAAGAATCTGACTGATATAAGTTGGGGAGATGGTTATCACTGCCATGCAGACACCCTCCTGCCAAAGAGAAAATTGCTTGCTGACTACCAAAGCCAGAGGAACAGAGATGGATCTATGGAGGAGCAAACAAAGGGACAGGGAGAGGCTAGCCTCGAGATAGATGTTGTTCTTTTGCATTGTGAAAGCCACATTCACTATTTCTGGAGTCCAGTCAGTTATGTAACGGGACATTCTCTTGACCAGTGTTCACCTCATTTTTAAAATACAACTTTCATTATGTGTTAGAGCCCATACAATATTCATAAACATAAGTGTCTGCATTTCTTCCCTTCCAACCTAAACTTCAAGCTGCTGAAGTGGAAATTAGGTTTTGTTCTTTTTGCTGTTTTTAACTTGGCATAACATTTGCAAATGATACTTGCTGGATTTGCTGAGGAGCAGAAGACTGTTTCTGTGGATCACATTTTCACTGATTCTGTGGATCACATTTTCACTCCAGAATGGAAAGGGTGGTCAAAAAATAAAAGAGAGATGGGGGAGGGGAACCTTTGTTTCTCTGACAGTGATAATTGTCACTCCAACATGAAATTTTGGCTTATCGTCTCTTTTGAACAAGTGGATGGATTCTCTCAATCCCTGCTGAGGAAAAAAAAAAAAAAACCTCACATGGTTCTGACTCCTTACCTTGCACTAATTAAGAGGTTTTTTTAAATGTTGGAACATAAGGCTTGAGTTGCTAAGACACATGGTTAAGACTTGAAATATTACACTTTTCTGGTTTGCAAATATATCTGAAAGGTTAGCACACAGTGAAGCACGCAAAGTCATCTTATAAAAACAAAATCTGAGGTGCATCCATAAAGATTTTTGGCCAAAAAGACCTGACGTTTAAACAGGTGCAGCTTCCCCATTGTGTGGGTAGAGTTTACCATAAACTGCAGCTTGGAGTTATTGACATTAAAAAGCAGGTGGAACAAGTTTATCCTGTTTTAATTGGACTATAATATTCCCTCATTAGAAAACAAAGCAGCCATCCTGGCATCACAGGCAGAGAAATCATCAGGACTTTCTGCTGCCCAGAAAGGCTAGAAAGCTTCTGCTTTTTTCTTTTCTTGTCTTTTGATCAGGTATTGAGAACAGAAAGCGCACATTACGTTTCTTTCTCTCGCAGACCTGGTGATTTTTAACACAAGTTTTCCATGGACTGTGAAGCTTGAGCTCCTTTCTGGAAGAAAAACATAACCATTGTCCCTTGGTGACTATTCATGCATGTCTGCAGCTGTTGTTGCTGTACCCAAATTAGCTCGACCTGAGTTGCTGGGCAAATTCTCGAAATACCATATACTTATTCTCTGAATTAAGCATCCGCTGTTGGTGTTCAATTTATGTAGGGGGTTTTTTTTATGTACAGATATTTATACTTTTTTATACTGATGATATCTGAAAGGCAAGAAATGGTTTAAGTGTGAAGAATGTGACTGAGACTCGGGGGATCTGTGTCCTCCTCCTTCCCCGCTGCCACTCGTTTCTCATCTGACTTTTGAGCAAGTCATTTGCATCTCTTTGCATCAGTTTCCCAGTGCACGCAAAGGAGATTTTACTGCTACTTCAGAGTAATTCATTAATAACACTAATATTCTTTCCTATCTTCACCTATATTGTTCCGTTGGGATATAGACTCTGTGCCTACACTGTAACTGGCAGGAGAAACCCTGTTATAATTACGGCTCTTTAAGTGTTTGTAAGTATTCAATTAGTAAAAGCTGGTTTGTCTAAACTATCCTACCACACATGTGGATGTGGCACGTGATCTGGCAACGAGACACCTCAAAAAGATGGTGACTCTCCAGCTGTCACTCATCTTTCATCTGTCTCTGTTCCATTTTCAACCTTCCTTCCAGTGGTAAGTAGGGAGACAACCCCTCCCATTTATAGCAAGTACAGGCTGCAGACACAGAGTGCATAAGTTTCCAGTTTCAATGCTACAACAACTGTAATAAACAATCACCTCTCCTGACCTCCTATGGTGCTGTGTGCTCTCCACCCCACACGAGGGTGGAGAAAACTCAATGTTTCTTTGGAGTCCTTCAACACCTTTCAGGTTCGGCCCCTGGGTAATTAATGGATGTCTTGAAAGCTTGCTAGAAAATGTGGTTCTTTAGCACTGCAGCACTTCTTCATTTAGTACTTTGCAAGTGAGTTGTAAAAATTTGCCCTGGAGACAGGGAAATGCAAATATAAATTAGATGGAACACTAATAACATTACATTACAGAACAATGCAAACCATTTTGGACACCCCACAGAGAAGAAATCCATGCATTCCTTTCTGAATCATCTTTATGGAAATTTCTGTAAACGTGTCGTTATTAAAAGAGAGTAGCAATTATTTCCTTCTTTGGTTGATCAGTTGCAGGGAGGGGGAGAATTGGCAGGGGAATTAATTTTGTTTTCTTCCCTCTTCTTTTTTTCTTCCATGTGCTTGTTGGAGAGCTCTCACACAACAGGAACTGACAGTGTGGAAGCCTCCACTGGTAGAAGAGTCCAAGAAGGACAGGAGAAATGGTCAACATTGTTACAGATGGGCTCCGTAGGTGGAAGTAGTTAAGAGGGCAGCAGAATCAGACAAGGTTGCAGCTAACAAGGCTTCTCAGGAAGCCAAAGCCATTAAGATATGTTGACATAACATTTGCAAGCTTCACAGGGGCCATCATTATAAATTAGAATTGAGTATTGACCAGACAGTTCAGCATTGGGGCTGGAGGAAAACTGGACACAGAGTTCTTTACAAAACTGGCACTTCACATTCTGCCTTCTGATTAACATGGAAGAGCAGAAAACCCCCATTCCCTTGCCAAACTCAAATGGTGTAACTCCTGTCCTCTTCCTGGGGGCAGTCAGAAAGTTGCAGTCATTTGGAGTTGGTATAGTCTTTCAAAATTGCAGTTGCAGTCATAACAAGGACATTTAAAATGTGCCTGTAAGATACAGTTTAAATCCAACATGTCTGCAAATGCTAGCAACTCCTTGCTAATGAGACCTACTAGAGATTTTGCAAGCGTATCATTCAGAAGGAAAACCTGACTGTGTGTTACAGGGTGTAATGCAGAAGGGATCTGGTGATTTAACACACAGGGAGAAAACAGCTTGTGAGGCTCATTAGATCAATGAGGATTCCAGCCTTATACCTCAAATTATATGCCCTCTCTTCTAACATTCACCTTTTGCTGTACAATGCCCACACCTTCCCCTTTTTTTCTCTTTTCTCTTTGTCTTTTTCCTTTTGTTCCAGCAGTGTATTTTCATGCCTTTCCAGTTAAGCACCACCAGAGCAGAAAATATCCAAGGTTTATAAGGAAGCCACAGGTAATTCACTGCAGCTGAAAGTTTCTTTGTCCAAAATGAAGGTTTTGCTGCCCTCTCTATCACTTGGCAGTGTTTAAATTCACAAAGAAAATTGCTGCCAGCAGCTTGACGAGTACACAGGGACAGGGTGCTCTCACCATGCAGAACCCTCCATGAAACGCAGCTGGAAGAGGGAAATGGTGATCCACCTCGCCCTGCTCTCATCGCTCAGTGGTCAAATATCCCTCCTGTGGTGCTGAGACTGTTTGAGACTTTTCATCTGCCTGACTGACTTGAGTTCAAACTCCAGATCCCTGAGGCATGTGCAGGAGTGCGATGGTACTTCCTCTACTTTGTTCTTCCTCATGCAAGAAAGTGGTGTCGCCCCAGGCGCAAGCTCCGTGCCGCCCCCCTGCCCACGACATTTCTGGGTGGTTGGCCTTGACATCTCACCTGCAGCATGTAGCCATTTCTTATGCTCCCCAATGCATGGTTTGTTTGGGGATCCCAGACAATACACCAGCTGTGTAGGGGTTGCATGTCGTGTTCACGGTGTCCTCCTGCGTGTCCAGCCCTTCATGGCTTGCTCTTCCCAGCTCTTCCCATTCCCAGGTGTGGCACAGGGCATCTTGGGCCCTGAGCAGGCATTTGTGGTCCCCCAAGCAGGACTGCTGCTGGCCTTTCCTTACACCTCCTCCCTCACCCTTCAGGACTGCTGTCTCCAAACAAACATCCTGTGCTTTAAAACACTTTATGTCCATTGGCACCCAAGAGTAAATATTTGCTCTTAGGCAATTGTGAGCTGGTACTAGGTCCCTGGAAGTAGCTGCTTTTAAAATGGAGAAACGCCAGATGCCATGTCAGCATTTAGCGATTAATACTTCATGAAGTGTAACCTTCCTTTTCCTTTCCCATGAGAAGAGGTGAAGCTCCACGGTCAGTGAGGCCCCTCTGGGCTTAGCCCTGTTCCCTGGGGATCCTGCTGGACCACTGCCACTTCCTTTCCTCTGTCCCTCCAACCTCTGCCTGCAGGATAAAGCATCTTCCTGGAGTCGCTTCCCACCTCCCAGCTCTCTGGTGGGGACAGAAAAGAGGGAAACGCCCTTCTGAAGACACGTAGAAGAAACCAGGGCTGCTCCAGGGGCTAAAGGACGGCTCAAAAGTAAATTAAACCTTTTCATTAGGAGAGACTGACTCTCTGCTGATCCCTTACAGCATCAGGCTTCAATAACTCTTATAGGGTGTTTTTAAACATCCCCTTGGCTTCAGAGAAGTACAGGATGTGTGGCTGGCATTCTGGCAGTCGTGGAGGGGGCCAGTGCTGAGTGAGGTACAGAGAGGCCACTTCCTCAAGGGAGCTGAGGGTCTCACACAGTTTCTCCTGAGGTGTGAAGTGGAGGAGATCATCCTCCTCTGCCTCAGAGCCACAGCAACGAATTCTATCTGAGTGGCATTGGGAAGCAGCAGGCGTGCAGGGGACCAAGGTTGGTGGCAGGAAAGGGGCCACCAGTATCTGCCAGCCACCCTGCTGTGATGGTACAAATGGGGGTGCTTGAATGCCTGACCACAGAGAGGGCTGAGAGAAAGACACTCTTTGTGTGAGACTGTTCAAGCCTTTATGTCTCTTCTCTTCACCCGCAGTGCCCCAGTGAGGAGCAGAGATCACCCATAAATTGGAGTTTAAATCCATAATACCTCTGCAATAAACTATCATCAAATGGTTACAGGTAAAATAACAAGACAAAAAGGAAGGCTGGAGAAGGATTTTTATTGCTTTTAGAAAGTGCCTCTTGCAAGGTGTTTGTCTTTTATTTCAAAGATGGTGCTGAAGTGAATTAAGAAGGTGGGGGGAAACAGAACCCCCACATTTGAAGTGAGGGATAAAAAACAATACTTTAATCATCACTCCTACTTATAATGTAATTTTTCTTACATTTTGTTTCAAGGTGTTTTATTCAGTACATCTTTCGTAACTGTTTCTCTTTTGACTTTCTGGGAGATTATGCTAAATGTCAAAATGTCGCTTTGGGCTCATAAAATGATGCCATAATAATGCATCATTTTAACTTAGAATGGGTAAAACAACCTATAAAATAAAATGGAACATTTTGACATTAATTGAAAAAGTTACCTGCTTTTCTAGTTTCAGCAGATTCATATCAGCATTAAAAAAAAAATAAATTAGGTTATAGTTTATTACAACATGTAATGACCTTTCGGTAATTTTATAGCACTTTATGGTTCTGTTGCAGTCTTCTAATCAGCATTGTGTCTGAAGAAAATTATAAGCAGACTTTCTCCTTCCTCAAAAATTCTGTTAGTTTTAATCCTTATGCACAGAGTATTTTTTTCCTGCTGCAGCCAGGTGAGTCAGTTTATTTTACAGTTATTTGAGTCTTATAATGTCCTCCTGATGATTTTTTTTCACATTTATTAACTTTTGAGGGTTTCAGAGCTGTTTTATTGCCAAATAAATATGAATAAAAACTAAATGTGGCCACTACAGCATTCAGACCTGTTCCTCTAACTTTGAACACCAGTAAATAGCTATGCTAGAACTTGTGCATAATTTTCCATTGGAAGACTTTATTGTATTAGTTGCCATTTATACAATGAACACACCCTCAAAGTAAATTTATACTGGCAGTTTTGACGCATATTTACAAAATGCACAACACGGCACAAGCTCATACACAGAAACACGCACTAGGAGGGTGTTTTAATAAGGCTAAAAAATTATTTTAGAAAGTCTCTGCAGAAAGACACCCTGCAAGTTTTCCTAAGTAGGTTTTGCAAATTATTTTTTAAAAAAAGAGGGAGAAAAATACATTAACCAAATGCTTCTAGCTGAAATTAAAATGTCCATGATACATTGCTTGAGGATAATAAATTTACCCCTTCTGTTTCTCTTGTGATCTAGTTATAACTGTCTTAGAATACAACAGAAGATACATGGCTTAAATTAAAGAGGTCAGAATTGAACATTTTTGATAGTTCAACAAAAAGGAAAAGAAAATAGTGATGAAAAAACAGCAAAGCAAAAAAGCCAGTAACCAAAAAGGCAGCAAGGGACTGATGCTGCTACCTTCTTGGTACGGACTGGTAATGTCTCCTAAGCCAAGGGAAACCTCAGCTGCCTGCTTAGATCAGTTTTCTTCCCAGCATATTTCTCATAGTTTCTATTCACGTGTTAGATCTATTATTATAAAGCATTGTAATTTCCACTGTCATACAACTAAGAGAAAATATTTTTAAAGCTTAGCAGTAAGAACATGTAATAGTTTAGATTCTATTGCTGTCTTTCATCTGCTCATACATTTAAATCCTTTTGTTATCATTAAAATACTATATTCCTGTTATCATGTCCAGAGAATTCCAGTGGAAATTATAAGTTTTCTGAGACAAAGTTGTGTTTGACTATTTCTCTGATGAGGTGAAAGGTCAATTTGCTTATAGTTTCCATGCTTCATTAAAATTCAACTTCTGTGCTGTGTAATGTAGGTAATATTAATTTTCTAAACATTGATGTAGAGCAGCTGCTAACTAATTTCCATAATGGTTGTTCTATTCTAAGGGCATTAAACCTGAAACAAGGTGGATCCAAATGGAAAAAAATGTAGATGATTACTGGCCATCTGCCAAAAAGACGCTCAGGGACATGAAATTTCTGGAATCACTGAAGGTTCATTTTGATCAAATATTCATATACTGAGCCATGTGTCAACAATTTTACTGTTTAAAGACAAGGAGGTTGTAGAGGGGAATATTGACACCATCCTTCATGTGGGAGTTTCCTTTCAGACCTTATATAAAGAAGAATATGCTTTTAAAGAAGAATGGAGTTAACATTAAGAACATTAAGATGTATTCAAAGCAAGGTGTAAAAGTAATGGAGACACAAATTTCTTCCCTTGGGAAAAGGGAGTGTAGGAGGACAGAGGTCAGAGTCATGCATTTAGCTTTGAAGTCAGGCATAACCATATGCATGAGCATTTGGGAAATGCTTCATGTATTTTCATTTACACAGGTTCATTGTACTAATGCCAGTAGACAGGACTAAGTTTTTTAACTGGGGGAGCCACAGTCCTACATTAATAGACTCACATGCCCAGATGGAGTCCCAGACTGGGGACCTGAACTGGCAAACCAGCCAACACCTGATTGCATCTACTCCATGACACTTTACTGCTCTGCTCCCAAAAGGCACCTGTCTGGGCCTGCTCCATCCTATTTGGTCCCATTTTGCTTATTGCCAAATAGTTTACCAAGATCCATCTGTGATCAGCAGTGAGTTTTTCCAGCAGATTATTTTTCTATTCCTGAGCATTTCACAAACCACCCCTCTTTTTCTCAGGTGTATTCAGTAGTGATGTTACTCAAATATACATCAGCTCATGAGCTATACTGAGTTTGGTTGTGCAATTCATCTTCATTACTACTCCAGTTTGACTGCACATCTTGGTTATGTGGTGCTGCACATGACAGAATATTTTCTTCCTGGTAAGATCAGCCAAAATATGATAAACCAGGGAAGCTCTGTACACAAATGAAATGGTGATGAGGGCTGTTCTGTCAGTGGAGGACTGATTAGTGTTCCACCTATGCTAGCCTTGCTTTCGTATCACTTCCACTCCATAATGTGCTATGAATATAAAAGTGTGAAAAAAATATTTAAAAACCAGACACAGGTGAAGGAATTCCTGCCACAGGGAGATCCCTCTGGGTTTACCAAATGCCAGTCCCTGGAAGAGAGCGATGGCATTCCCAAGGTTTATTAGCTTGGTTTCATCACAGACATAATCCACCTTTCACATCAGACCGCAGGCAGAAATGAGGTTTTATACCTGCTCCCGACTGTGCAGACCTGTTTTAAAGTGCCAGGGGTTTTCACGTGGGAAATGTCAAATATAGCTTGGCAGTGATCTGTTTTTTACATTTAATTTCCCTGCTCTAGCCTCCCCTGGTTTCAGCCTTGCTCCCTCTCCCTTATCCCCATCCCAGAAATGATTAGGTCAACTATTGATAGGATTTGGCTGTGTGTAACCAATACTGAGAAAGTTTTAAGGAACATCAGAAACAACTACCCAGCCTGTCTGGAGTTAATAGAGTGTCTAGCAGCAACAACTTCTGATGCATCAGCTCTTTTGATGCAATACCTGCAACAAAATCCTCATGACAAATACTTTAAAAAGATATTTTTGGTTCTTTGTACTGTGGTTTTATAACATAAAAATACCCTGCTGCATCCAATGTTGCATCTAGACCAGCTCCATCTGATCTAAAGCAAGATTAAATCAAGGCAACAACCAAGTGATATTTCAGTTTTCAGTAGTTTTAGTGATTTAGCCTAGCAGCTTCCTAATCCAAAAACTGAGTTTGCACCTTTATGATTAATAGTCCTTGACTGATGTTTCTTTTGTTAATTTATATAGCTGCCTTTTCAAGTGCTCTATACTTGGGCCCCAGTGAAATGAAATGGGAAATGAAGACTGTCTTTACTAATGAGAATCCTCACTATCTTGTTTTTTTTATATTGATGTTGTTTAAACACAAGTGTAGCACTTTAAAAAAAAAATCTTTCAGAAATTTCTGAAATTAGGAGAAACTTATCAATTCCCAGTCAAAAATGTAGTATTTTAGGAAAGGTTGCTGTAAATAAGGGCTTGGATCAAGAGGGGAAAAAAGACTTCTTAGCTTTAAATATGGCACTGTAATGAAAGATTATCATGTAGAAAATTAATGACTGCATTTTACCAAGCTGAACTGACTCTTACCTTCTGCCCTCAGAGTGACCATTTGATTTTAACCCTATTAAGAGCACTGCATAAATAATAAAAGCTACCTGTTGGGATGAGCCTGGGGAAAGAGGAACGGGCAGGCAGGGCTGGGGACACTGTTCCCACCCTGCAGGGCTGCATCCCTGTCGCGCTCTCCAGATGCAGGGGACTTGGGGACCACTCCCATCGGCCCTTAATCCACATCCTCTCACCTCCCAGGGCGAGACATGTCTGGAAATAATAACTCCATTTTATAGGTAGTGAAAACCAAGGTTTCAACGTTTATGACAATACATATGGGCATTATTTGGGCAGAGAATTAACAAGCTGGGAACGCCAGCACCCGTTGTGAAAATTGTGCTCATGATCTACTCAAAATAAAGGTGTTATGAAAGGAGAGGGAGAACATGGTTTTGTGTTCTGCATTAAAACTGTTGTTATGGTGCTCTCTGTTCTGTTACACATTTTATTAGGATAATAATTTCAGTAAACTACATCTGGCTTTCCTCAGGGCTGTCCCCTCAGGTTAAACAGGCTGTCTAAAAATATCTCCCTTTTTAAAAAATGTTCCTTCTTTTTATCTTCCTTTTGATGGTTTTTCATTTGAATTATTTCCTTTTTTTTTTTTTTAAGATTATATTAGCACGTTTTTCCCCTAATTCTATAATCTTTTCAACTCCAGACTCCTTTGTACTTTTTGCTTTTGTACCCTTTTCTTCTCAAGTCCTTTTCATGTTTCCTCCCTTTTGTTTTTCCCTGGGAGCCTTTATTGTCATTTTATCCTTTATTTTTAGTCTTGAACTGTACAGTAGGAAGTAATGCTAAGAAAATCGAAAATGAATAAGCTACATAAGCCAATGTAGTAAAGAACAGTCATATACTGAGCCATAGAAGAACTTACAAATGAAGGCACAGTGGTAAAGCCCATATAATTTCGGTCTCTGTGGTGCAATACCCATGAAAAAATAAAACAGTGACATTTCCCTTAAAAAACAAAAAAGGCAAGCCAATAAACAAATAAAAATCTCACACCTGTGTGCGTATATGACTTTGCTATAAAAATTGCCTGGAAATGGACCTCTTTGCAATGAGAATCAGAGCTAAATCCCCCATGCATTGAGATAAAACTATTTTTAAGGCACAGATGTGAGAGAATTCGTATGGAGACTCCTATCAAGTGAGCAGAACCTGACAGTGACTTATTTTTGCTTGTGCTGGAAACTGACTTACTGTCAGTTTTATGAGTTACCAAATTATTGTTTAAATGCTTTAATGCTGGTTTATGCCAAGATTGCCTGCTTTGTGTAAGGAGGTATAAAGCTAGCTCTTTTATATAAATCATATTCCTGATAAAGTCTCTTTTCAACTGAGGAGATAAACGTGGCCAATTAATATTGGGTATTTGACAGATTGTTGCCACCGTTAAACTGAACTATCTCTGTGTGGATCAAATCCCTTCCTCCTATTTTATCTTTCCATGCTGCAACTAAAATTGAATAAAAACAGAAGTTAAAAAGGAGAGGCTCCAAGCAGCTGCTCCCAGGGACGTGTTCTGTGTGGTGCTGAGTGTATGTGCAGGCTCCCAGTCTCACCCACCTTGCAGATGCGAACATGACACCCAACTGCCCAGAGCACTGGGATCAGGCTCTCGCTGTCTGTGATTACCTCACCAGGTCTAACAGAAAGATCTTTTTTTCTTGCTTATTGGTTTCATACCCCATCTTATCAATTGCTCCATTGGTACTGTCAGTTTCCACCAAGCCTAGAGCTGTGGGAAGGTCCAGCCCCTACTCCCCTTGGCAAATCTGCTCCTCTATACCCTCTGTTCTGCTCCTTTACTCCTGTAGTCAATCTCTGCTGAAGGCCTTTATACTAGAGCTAATTTTTTAAATATTTGATAGCATTAAGTACTATTAAGATATACATGAAAATAATCTCACTGTTTCAATATGACTTGGTGCAAAACTATTACCTGAAACTAGGAACTGGGAGGAAAGAACAGAATTGGGTTGTGGGGTAAAGTCAGTTTAAGTGTTTTCTCATCACTGTTTCAACCATAAAGATCAGCTAGGTTCTAGATATATCTAAAGCAATAGGTAAGTGTCCTGGACTGGAATTCAGCTTCCAGTGTCTAGAAAGAGTCACTCACCAGCCCCAGCACAGGCACTTGTAGCCATCAGGGTGATGTCGAGGTAGAGCCAGTGTCCCATCCACAGGCTTGAGCTGGAGCTCAGGCTTGGGCTTGTAACTCCACTGTTCACCCCTTTTTGCACCAGGCCTCTGGGAGGCAGTAGGCACAAAAACTCAAAAAAAAGTCTAAATGTCTGCTGCTATGGACGTGTGGTGCTGATGTGCCTGGCCAGCTGCTCAGCAACTGTTCTACAAACATGTCCCTCCCACCCAAAAAAACATCTAAATTAAATTTTTCAGTCAGGAGCCCCAGCGGAATGATGCTGTCATAAATTTTTATGGAGACATAACCAGGGATGATGAGTTCTTGGGTTGTGATGTTTATTAAAGTGTTTATTGGAACCTTGCGGTACAGTAACAAATGACATCATAAAATGAATTGGGCTGTTTCTAATCAGCAAAACAACTTAGAACTGGGATATCCGAGGCAGATGTATTTCTTTTTTTTCTTTCAATTTCCATTCCATGAAGAAAGTAGAGAGAGGACGAAGTTGCCCACCGACTCTTAGACACAAGGCAAGGACAGAGCTTGCAGGAGCAACAGAGAGCTGAGGGATGTGGCAAGGGGCTCCCCAGCGGAGGTGGTGTGGGAAGAGGTATGGGTGAGCCAGACAGGACTAAACAGCTACATTTGAGATTGTCCAGAGGGGAGGGAGTGTAATCAGTGTTAATTAATTACACTGTGTTTATTTTTACTCTGTTATTCAGTGCCCCAGGTGCTTTACTGGTGGAGAGGGAGGGCACACTAATAAATTGGTATTGCTGCTTATTATTATGTGCTAATTTGTAGCAGCAGTTTGTGGGCTTTTTTTTTTTTTTAAAGCAAGTCAATAAAGATAATATTCCTCAAAGGTGATTTCCAGATAAGAAGGCACTTTATCAGTACTCCCAAATTTCATCCAGCTGTCATTAAGTGTGTCTCCTCGGTTTGTGAAGGGCTTTGTAGCTGGGTCAGGGCTGCTGGAACTGGCTGCAAGGTTGCTAAGGGGACCGCTCTGTCCTGAGATTCTTCTTATGCATCAAACTTTCATCTCGCAAAATTTCTGTAGGCAAATCACTGTGAGATGAATGCTAATATGCTGCACAACTGGGACAAGCGGGCTGAGGTAGCTAGAAGGATTGAGTCACGTTTGTTTGATTTCATTTTTGTATTAGGTGTGTGTGTACAGGTGCATATCTAAGAGGATATAACTGTATGATATTACGCATTGATTTGTGTTTCTGATATACTGTACTACAGGGATTGTCATTAATAATATTTGGGTTTGGTTGGGGGGAGGACACCCAGGGTTTTTTGGAAGGTGCAAAAAAGAATCAATATAAAGGTTACGAGAATAACCTTAATTTTGAAGGGCTTTGGATCAGGATGAAGTGTAGGCAGTCTCACTGGAGCATTTCTGTCTCTAAAACAGGAGGCAGTAGTCAGACAAGCAATACAGATTGAACTGTACAACTCTTGGAACTGAAAAATTTTGGTCAAGAATTTAAAACAAACTTATCTTTAAAAAGGCATTAAGCCCTTTAATGTGTGCAGAGAGCAGATCACGTCTCTTTTTCAGGTCTCACCTTATCAGAGAGGTCCATAGATAGTCTAGCGCACTGCACACCATTTATCTGTCTCAAAAAGTGGAAGGGTTGAGTCAGCCCTGCTGGGATTTAAACCTTTGTTTCCAGGGTGTCTGGATATTTCAAAGCTGATACTTAGACTACTAAGCCAACCCCTCCGGCTTAGTTCATTATACAGTGGAGCAGCTTATAGTGAACTCTGACCTATAGTGAAACTGTTGAAAGTGAAAATCCAGAATAGTTCCAATTACAGTGCTGGCTTCCAGCAAGAGTATAATTACTTTATAAACAACTACAAATGATACAGAATTTAGTGTACTTTAACTATTGCTTGCTGCAATCCTCCTTTAATGCAATATTTGAATTTTACACAAGACTTCATCTTAGATTAGTCTTACATTGAAATTACATGTCTCTGGCATGGAATACAGTCCATCAAGAGAGGACTGTGGTTCCTTCTTGGCCTCAGAAGCTCCCTTGCATTTCCAGCAACTAGCTAATGGGCTGATTTAAGATCAGTAAAAAATTAAAAATTAAATGTTTGAAAAGGTTCCTTGTCAACCAAGATCATTAGCCCTAAAGAATACAGGTCTGACAGACCATCTGATTATTATAAATTGTTCTGCTCTGCAATTTCCAAGAGCACAGACGTCTGCTACAACATAGTCTTATTTGTGTTTGTACTGATGAGTCTGAGATTGATGCAGTTCATAAAGACAAACAGAGAACTTTTAATGGCTGACTTACATCAGCCTTCAGCAGACTGTAAGAAGTAAGTTTTGACCTATATCAGGATTAAGACCTGCAGCATTCCAAATCAGAGTAAATTAAACTTTTTTCATATCATCTGATTCCACTAGAAAATTCAGTTTACAGGCAGAGTCTGGGCATATGCCCCCACATAGGGAAATGGGTAGCAATGGAAGAGAAGATTATGTATTTTTCTTTGAAAACATGGATCTTTGAAATTATGTAATTCAGAAAAGTGGCATTGTTGTTATAGCATGATAATCTACAGATATAAATGAGGAAAGGTTTGTAGGGGGACATAATATATTTTATTAGACACAGCAGAACATTGGAAAAAAACCAGCCTTTCAGCTAAAGGGCCATTTTTCAAGGCTGAAATAAAAGCAGCATCTTCAATGTTAAAGGCAAGTGAAGAGTTGATCTGATTTTAACTTGATTGCATTAAATAGTTAGACTATCTGGCAAGAAAGTGGTTGGTACCTGTGGAATGTAAGAGTGGTGTGAAAGTTGATAAGGTCATTAGCTCCTATTGGGCAAAAAGAGAAAAAGACAGGTAATTCATTATCTGTGAAAGATGGAGGCGCTTGGGAAGGAAATTACAATGTGCCATAAAGACAATCTCTCTATTTAGTGTGTAATTTTTAGTATTCAGCAGGGGTGTGCATTTTAGTTCCCAGATTCCTCTTCTGAAGATGCTTTATACTGCTCCTTGGATGGTTAGGTCTGAGCAGTCACAGATGGAGTGGCTACTTTGTGAAAAAAGTCCTTCTGCTAACTGGGAGCTTCTGCCCTTTACTGATGATGTCTGTGAGTTTTTCCAGTGTGTGGTTATTCTTTTTTTACTGCCATGGAAACTGCACGGGTATCTGTGTCACTCATCAGTGCATAGTGTGTTCTGGGATGTGCTTGTGCAGGAGCCAGAGGTTTTGATGCTTCCATAGCAGAACATTTACCATGGCAGTCATGGAAACACGCTGGCAAGTCTTGCGTGTGTTGCTTAAATGCAGTACGGTTCAGAAAGCCATTGAAATTTTGATGGGAAGAGTGCTTGCTTAGTCCAGAGTCCCACTTAAGCAGATGTATTGCAAACACTAAATCAGACTGTGTGGTTCTGTCTAGCTAAGTACATATTGAAAACTTGCAAAGGCAGAGATTCACCACCTCTCTTGGAAGTCTGTTCCACTGTTGCCCTATGCTCCTAATGAATAAGTCATTCCTGATGTCCACTCTGAACCTCCAATTCTGTGATCTGTGGCCATTGCATGTTTTTATACCATCTGTACTTAGAAGGCTTTGGCTCTGTTGGCTTTGTAACTCTCCTTCAAGCTGTTATAGGCTGCTCTTAGATTCTCCTCTTATGGATCCTCTTTATCAGATTAAACAAACCCAGCTCCTTCAGTCCCTCTTCGTTGGCCATATGCCCCAAGCTCAAGACTGTCATGGTGCACTCCACCAAGCTTTCCACAGCTTTTTGAGAGAGCATTCTGTGTCATCCACCATGTTGCTGATGAAGATGTTGGAGAGTGTCAGCCTCATTATCAAACCCTTGGGCATTCTGTTTGATGCTGGCTGCTGCCTTGACCTTGAGCTGTTGAATACTATTTTGGTGGTTTAACCACCACATGCTCTTCCCGGCATGAAAGTCCAGGCACAAGGTGTTCCAATGTGAGCTTCCCATGGAGTCATGGGCGTCTTTGGGTACAGCTCCCAGCTCTGGCATGGGGACATCCACGGCCTGCAGATGGGCCTCTGGTCCAGCACACCTCCTCACCCTATGGCTCTGGGTCCACCCCTATTCTGGCACTGAGCATCTCTCGGGGTCTCAAGTCACTCACACTTGCCCTCAGGCTCAGCTTTTCTGCTCCAGCATGGAGTCCTCCATGGCCTACACATGGGTATATGCTCAACCATCGAACCTGCATGCACTTCAGGGGAGCTCCTTTGCCTTCTCCTACTTCACACAGTTGAACTGGGTGTCTGAGGTTCTCTGTCCTCCCCCTCCTCCTCCTTGCTCCTGGCAATGAAGCTGTCTCTTTGTTTGGGCTTCCCCATGCACACACACAAACCCAACACAACCATCTTTTCAGCCTGGTAGCCCAGCCAATTTTCAGTTCATCTCCAACCCATACTTCTTCAGTTTCCAGATGAGAATGATACAAGCCCACATTTGCCACCCTCACCACATCCATGCCATCAGTTCTTTCACCACAGAAAGGAATCAGAGGGAAATAGTCATCAGCCCATCTCAGCCTAATGGCTGTGATCTTTTAATGCAGCCCAGTACTCAGTCCAATTTCACCTCCTTAAATGCAATTTGTTTTGATAAATCTGTTGACTGCTTCTAATTACCACCTGTCCTTCATGGAACCTGAAGATGCACAAGTCCATGGGACCTGATGAGATGCATCTGTGAGTTTTGAGGGAACTGGCCAATGAAGTTGCAAAGCCACTATTCATCATATTTGAGAAGTCCTGGCAGTCTGGTGAAGCTCCTGCAGACTGGAAAAGGGGGAACATAACCCCCATTTTTAAAAAGGGAAATAAGAAAGACCAGGGGAACTACAGGCCGGTCAGTCTCACCTCAGTGCCAGGCAAGATCATGGAGCAGATCTAGAAACTATGCTAAGGCACATGGAAAATGAGGAGGTGACTGATGACAACCAGCATGGCTTCACTAAAGGCAAATAATGCCTGACCAACCTCGTGGCCTATTACAGATGGGGTTACAGCAATGGTGGATAAGGCTAAAGCAGCTGATGTCATCTACCTGGACTTGTGCAAGGTGTTTGACACTGTTCTGCACAACATTCTTGTCTCTAAATTGGAGACACGTGGGTTTGATGGATGGACCACTTGGTGGATAAGGAACTGGCTGAATGGTTGCACTCCAAGAGTTGTGGTCAACAGCTCAATGTCTGAGTGGAGATCAGTGACTAGTGGTGCCCCTCAGGGGTCAGTGATGTTTAAGATCTTTGTCGGTGACATGGACAGTGGGATTGAGTGCACCCTCAGCAAGTTTGCTGATGACACCAAGCTGTGTGGTGCAGTTGACACACTGGAAGGACGGGATGCCATCCAGAGGGAACTGGACAGGCTTGAGAGGTGGGCCTGTGCTAACCTCATGAAGTTCAACAAGGCCAAATGCAAGGTCCTGCACCTGGGTCAGGGCAACACCAAGTACAAATACAGGCTAGGCAATGAGTGGATTGAGACCAGCTCTGAAGAGAAGGACTTGGGAGTGGTGGTGGATAAGAAGCTCAATATGAGCCAGTAATGTGAGCTTGCAGCCCAGAAGGCCAACCATATCTTGGGCTGAATCAGGAGAAGCATGGTCAACAGGTTGAGAGGTGATTTTCCCCCTCTACCCCACTCTCGTGAGGCCCCACCTGGGGTACTGCATCCAGTTCTGGAGTCCCCAACACAAGAAAGACATGGATCTGTTAGAATGAGTCCAGAGGAGGGCCACGAGGATGATCTGAGGGCTGGAGCACCTCTCCTATGAGGACAGGCTGAGAGAGTTGGGGTTGTTCAGCCTGGAGAAGAGAAGGCTCCGGGGAGATCTTATAGCTGCCTTCTAGTACCCAAAGGGGGCCTACAAGAAAGCTGGGGAGGGACTTTTCACAAGGGGAAGTAGTGACAGGAAAAGTGGAAATGTCTTTAAACTGGAAGAGGGTAGGTTTAGATTAGATATTAGGAAGAAATTCTTTCCAGGTCAGACACTGGAACAGGTTGCCCGAGGAAATTCTGGATGCCCCCTCCCTGGAAGTGTTTAAGGCCAGGCTGGATGAGGCTTTGAGCAACCTGGTCTAGTGGAAGGGGTCTCTGCTGATGGCAGGGGGTGTTGGAACTAGATGATCTTTAAGGTCCCTTCCAACCCAAACCATTCTATGATTCTATGAAATGGATATGCTCTGCTATTTTACTAAGGACTGAAGTGGTTCTCATCATCCTATGGTTCCCTAGATCCTCTTTCTGGCCTTTCTTGAAGTTGCATGTAGCATCAGCCCAGTCATCAGAGACGTCCCCCAAACACCATGATTTTTCACAAGTGACTATAGCCTCACAAGCATATCAGCCGTATTTTTCAGCACCTGCTGAGGAGTCCTATCCAGCCCTGTGGATTTAAATACACTATTGGCTGCCTTCCTTCCTGTATAGCAGTGGTGTGTGCAGAGATCTGGGAGCAGGTTTTCCCTGAGACAAACAGTCATTGAGAATTTCAGCCTTGTCCATAATGTCCATGATTAGGTTTTCTCCCATTCAGAAATGGACGTGTATTTTCTCTGAGTTTCCTTTCACTTCTGTCATGCTTGTAAAATTGCATCTTGTTACCTTTTATGTTCCTCTCCAGTTTTATCTCCCACTGGGCTTTGGTCTTTCTGGTTTTGTCCCAACATGTCTGAGCAGTACTTTTATTCTGTTCCTTTGTTGTGTGCCCTTGTTTCCACTTCTTATGTGCTTTGCATTTTAGTTCATTAAGAAGCTCCTTGCTTAGACAAGTGGGCCTCCTGCCAAAAGTCCCAGTCTTCGTGAACAATGGCCTGAACAAGTGGTGCATGTTGATCTCCAGGAAACTTGCTTTGGGCAATGAAATTAGTGAGACTGGAAGGGGTAGAGGTGTGGGAGGGAATGTGCTGCCAATTTGTTTTACAAGGAAGGAAATAAATTCCAACTTTCTTACAGTATGGATGATAATTCAGTATTATTTTCAAGGCTGGGGTGTTACCCAGGCAGCTGCACACAATTGGTGTGATGTTTTTAATGAAGAGAGTTTGTATATGGTAGTGTGGTGATTTGGTTAAAGATAGAGATCTATTTTCACAGAATTGCCTTTACAGATGACAATCCTGTTTTGGTAGCTCTGAGTGGATTTGGGTAGATGTGAGATTTCCTCAAAGCTTATACACCAGTGTTTCAGGATCTGAGTGTACACCCCAACCTTTTTGTTTTGTTTTAAATGATTGATTGGTGATTAAATAATTGTGGAGGTAGGTACACTGATCGTGGTTCTGGATGTATTCTATCTAATTTTTGTTACTGGTTGTAACTAGGAAATTAGTGTCTGTACAGAAAGTGATTAATGAAGCTGTGGTGGAAATAGATAGAGATTCTAGGTTTTCAGTCCAGATGATTAAGCTTTCTTAGAATTGTTGGTAGTTATTTAGAATCCTTTTTTCATGGTGACTCCTAAAGCATATTGAAGGGCACGTTGTCTCACTGTGGAAATGCCTGAAGAAAGTGTTTGTTATTGAAGGCAAATGTTTGGGGGGCTAAGATAAAATGCATGAGCTGGTCTTGGGGTTGAAGAGCTCTTTCTATCCTACAGATACTTCTCTGTTCTAGTCTTTGCTCTGAAAGTACTTACTACCTTTTTCCACTGCTAAATGTGAGCATACAATTCAGAGCACTTGTTCTCGACTTGTTTTCAGTTTTAAAGAGCACCACTTCTGTTTCAAAACTAATAAAAAATATATCTCTTTTTCTCTTCCAGCTATATCAGTTGATCTAGTAAAATGTATTATTTCTCTCTACAGTTCTGTTCCTCTGACTCAAAGAACATACTAGAAAGGATTTGAATAGCTGCTCAAAACTGCTCCTTCATTTCCATCTCCTCTCATTTAGCCACTTGCAGGGAAAGAATAATAAAAACACAGAATCACAGCATAATTTAGGTTGGGGAATTTCTTGAGGTCACCTATTCCAATAAATTACTCAAAGCAGATCTAATGCAAGTTAGTGAAAGGCCTTTTCCAGTTGTTTTAAATATCTCCAATTTTCTCCATGTTCTACAACTTTCTGAGCAACCTGTCCCATGTTTTATTACTCTCACTGTAGATCTTTTTCACTTAATATCCAGTCAGAATTTGCATTATTGTAACTTCTGTCTATTGCTTCTCACCCTAAGCACCTCTGAGAAAATCTGGTCTTCTTACCAGAAGAATCTGGTCTTCTTAGACTTACCTTAGGTAGGTGAAGGCTGCACTGAGATCACCAGGTAGCCTTCTTGTCTTCAGACTTGATAAATGCATTTCTATTAGCCCTCACACATTGTGTGCTCCAGTATCAAATCATCTTGGCAGTCCTCTGTCAGTACCTTTCTCACACTAGAGACTCCAAAATTGGATCCAGTACTGCAGATATGATCTCACTAAGTATGAGGAGACAATAGCTTCCTTTTCTAGTCTTGCCAGTTACACCCCTGATAGTACAGAAAATATGTGGTTGGTGTTTGAGGGCTTGCTGCTGACTCATGTTCAGCTTGTTCACCAAAGCCCACAAGTTCTTTCCTGCAAAGTTGCCAACCAGTACTGGACTTGTGCAAGGGATTATTCACTCCCAAATGCAGGACTTTGTACTTACCTATGCTGAATTTCATGAGGTTCCCCTTAGTCCATTCCTCCAGCCTGTCCAGGTCTCTGAGGGGCAGCCCTGCTCCCCATTTATTGTCACCTATAAACTTGTGGAGGATGCACTCCATCCTAGTGACCAGGTTGTTAATGACATTAAATGGTCTTGGTACCAGTATTGGTCTCTGTGGGACTCCACCAGTAAGAGACCACAATTTGGACTTTGTACTGTTGATCACAACTCTCTAAACCCAGCAGTCCAGTCAATTTTTTATTCACTGTACTATGCACTTATCCCATCTGTGTTTCACCAGTTTGGCTGTAAGGATACTATGGCAGACAATGTAAACAACCTCCACTGCTTTCAGCTCATCCACAGATCTATTTACCATGTCTTCTGTCACTAGATTTCCTGTACCACTGACCAGTGGGGCCCCCATTTTCCTTCACCTTTTTTTTGCTACCAGTGTAAGTCTTGCTGCCCTTCCTATCCCTTGCTAGTTTCATCTTCAGTTGAACTTTCTTATCTCCACCCTGAAGGCTCAGACAATGTCTCCATATTACTCCTGGGTAGCTGTTCCCACATCTTCCTTCCATGAACTTATTTGCTGCATTTGAGTGCAGTCAGGAGGTCCCTGCTTACCCATGCTGGCCTCCTTTATTTGCTTCTCTTCCTGCACATCAGAGTGGTGGTTCCTGTGCTAAGCAGAGGCTGTCCTTGTAGAACAACCAGCTGTCCTAGGCCCGTTTGGCCTCTGGTACAGAGAAGTAGTAGGATCAACTACCAGATTTATAAAAGCAAGTTAAATTATTTTGTTGCGGTTTCAGTTGTTTGGCGGGCAAAAATAAGAAAAAAAATTAGATCAGGGTTACAGTTAAGAGATAAAATGTTAGAGAGGACTTACATTTGGAAGAAATCTTTCTCTTGGCTTCTAAATCTGAGAAACGCAGGCATCAAGCAAGAAAAACTGTAAATTAAGAAGTTTCTTTTTCCTTTATTTCAATTAAATTGATATTAATTATCTCTACCACAAGAAACTTTTTCTGTAATTTTTTCTAACTTGCTGAGGGTGCACTCAATCCCACTGTCTATGTCATTGATGAAGATATTAAACAGTACTGTTCCCAGTAAAGGACCCCTGAGGGACACCACTTGTCACCAATCTCTATCTGTACATCGAGCTGCTGACCACTACCCTCTGGAGGCAACCGTCCAACCAATTCCTCATCCACCAAACAGTTCACCCATCAAATCCATATCTCTCCAATTCAGAGAGAAGGATGTTGTGAGGGACTGTGTCAAAGGCCTTACAGAAGTCCAAGTAGATTATATCCATAGCTCTTCCTTTGTCTGCTGATGTAGTCACTCCATCATAAAAGGCCATTAGGTTGGTCAGGCAGGGCTTGCCCTTGGTGAAGATATACTGGCTATTTTGAGTCACCTCTCTCCTCCATGTGCCTTAGCATAGCTTCTAAGAGGATCTGGTCCATGATCTTCCCAGGCACAGAGGTGAGACTGACAGGTCGGTAGTTCCCAGGGTCCTTCCTTCTACCCTTTTTAAAAATGGGTGCAATGTTTCCCTTCTTCCAGTCACCAGGGACTTCACCTGACTTCCATGACTTTTCAAATGTCATGGAGAGTGTCTTGGCAACCAC
>NW_010298894.1:0-9737 GCF_000700745.2 Antrostomus carolinensis | reverse complement strand
GTCTTGGCAACCACATCAGCCAGTCCCATCAGGACTCTGGGATGCATCTCATCAGGTCCGATGGACTTACATATATTCAGGTTCCTGAGGTGGCCACGAACCTGATCTTCTCTTACAGTGGGAGGGTTTACTCCCACCCATCCCTGCCCTGTGATACATCCACTTGAGAGGTGTCGGAAGAGAGGTTGCCAGTGAAGACTAAGGTGAAAAGTTTGTTGAGTACCTCAGCCTTCTCCTTGTCCATTGTTACCAGTTTACCAGACTTGCTCATGAGGGAAGATGTGCTCTGTTTGACTTTCCTTTTCTGGCTGACATACCTATAGAAGGCCTTCTTATTACTCTTTGCATGCCTTGGCCTTCCTGACCCCATCCCTACGCAAAAGGGCAGCGTCCCTATGCTCTTCCCAGGCTATCTGTCCCTGCTTCCACTGCCTGTGCATTTTCTTCCTGCCCTTTAGTTCGACTCAGTCATGTCGATCTCTTGCTTTTCTTGCCTGATTTCTTACACATTGGGATCAAGAGCTCTTGTTCTCCATGGAAAGGGTCCCTAGAGATCTGCCAGCTGTGTCCTGCTCCCTTGTCCTTGAGGGCACTTACCCAGGGGTCCTGTTGACTAAGTCCTTGAAGAGCTGGAATTTTGCTTTCCTAAAATTTGGGGTCCTGACTTTACTCTTTACCTGACCCATATCCCTCAGGACTGTGAACTCCACCAGTGTGTGATCGCTGCAGCCCAGGCTGCCTCCAATCTTGACATCACCGATTAGCTCACTTGCATTATGATCATCAGGTCCAGTACCACATCCCCTCTGATAGGGCTGTCTATCACCTGGCTTAAAAAGTTATCCTCCATGCACTCCAGAAGTCTCCTGGATTACCTGACAATGTAGGTGTTTCACTGCATGCACACATAAAGGTTGCTTTGTCTTAAAGAAGTGGGAACAGTCCTCTGTTATAAGCCAAACTACTTTCATTTATATTCTTTAACAATTTGTAAACTCTAACAGCAGCACTGGGATTTGGAGGGAGAAGGGGTGGTGTTAGTTTTTGTTTGTTTGTTTTTTTTTTTTAAGTTAATAATTCAGTGTCTCTTCTATTTTAAAAAAAACCCTATAAGGGAATTTCAGCTCAGGCTAAAAAAGGTAACAGCCAAATGGAGAAACCTATGACATGGGTCTGAGGATCACTTTAGCATATAAAGACCCCAGTATAGCAAGAGCCTGGATTTTATTTCAGTCTGTATTATCAATGTTTCTACCTCCACTGCTTTTTTTTCCTCTTGACTTGGTGAAGTCCTTTCCTTTACTACTAACCATATCCTTCAGTCTGAGGGCTGCATGAATCTACCCAGTCTTGTCACAAGGATGCCACAGATGAAATTAATGTCCTCTCACTGCATGTTAAAGCACAAAATTGCTTTCCTCCCATTGCACCTACACTGCTTGGGAACAGAGCAGAAACCTTTCATCAAGTATTTCAAGATTAAGCAAGCAGTGGTCTGTTGGCAAGAAATTTAAGCTCAGATTTCAATGACTATCTCTTGTTTGGATTGCTGCCAAATTTATAACAAAGTGAAAAACTTTGAAGAGGCAAACCAGATGGCATAAGGACTTGCAGGCCTCTATTGTGATGCTGGCTGTAGCTGATGCCAAATGGTTGTGCCTTAATTGTCTAACATGGCTACACTGCAGAGAGTATATATGCCCTGTTCCAGACTTTGATGGGAACCAGAAATGAAGGCAATGTATCTCCTGAACCAGAAGCCATCTGGATTCATTTTGCATTCTGCAATTAGCACCTCAGTGTCCACCATCCCAGCTCTGGAGAATGACTTGGCCCCATTAAAGGGTCTTCAAGCAGCTAGCTGCAAGTTATGGCTGGCACCAGTTGAAAAGTCCCTGGAATCAACTAATTGCTTGACTCTAAAAATGTGATATTCACTCCCTTGCTGTGAGCTATATGGATTATCCTGCTTCTCATGTCATCCATCCACCTTTGGTGATCTACCCTGATGCAGGGAGGTCAGTGTGGACAGTAATGACCTCATGCAGCACCTTGGCCATTCATTCAAGGCTGCATGAGTGTTACAGGTGAGCATGTTACAGACCACTTACAGACAGGACAAATACAAGAAGATCTTTGCTAGCAATGGTGTAAGTGCTTCTGGGATAGATACCAGACTTGTTGGCAACCCAGATGGCTTGTGGCATCAATACAGATTAAGTGCCCTGGAGACACTGCAGGACCTGCAGGAAGAGAATGAATGGTCATCTCCAGTGTGTTGTGTTGGCAATCAAAAGCAATCTCACAGGTGTCCTCCCCATGGAGGACATTAGAAGCCACCCCTCTTCCCATTCAGCCAAAAAGCTCTCTTTGATAGCTTGTCTTAGGGCTGTGCACTCAAGACTTGTTAGGTCTATTTGGTGCTCCTTCTGTCCTTCGTTCTTTTTCAGCCATCACTGCTTCTCTCTTCCTCTGCTTCTCATGCAGGAATGGCTGCAGCACAGGAGGTTGCAAATCCCTCTCACCTTGCCCATGAAGAACATGCCTTTGTTCGGGCTGATGCCACATGCTGGTGTTTGCAGCAGAGGCTGATGATATTTTCAGACCCTGGTTCAGCTGGACAGCTTAGCTATTTCTTACAACCATCGTCAATGAAGGCTTATGGTTACGCTCTTATAATAATATTAAGCAATGACAGTTCTGTCTCTTCTCACTTCTGGTTTTAAAAAAATAAATAAATAAAACCAAGTAAATGGAATACAAAAAATGTCCCTGCAGTGTAAGACTGTGCAGTTAAATTCTCCAAAAAGGAAGAATTTAACTTTCTAGATTGACTGAGCCCTGCTACAGACCTCCTATTCCTGCTTTTACTTGCACTCAGTAAATATATTGATTGTAACAACTACAATATTTTCTATTAAAATTTAAAGAAATGTGCAAGCATTTGGGCATCACAATTCACCAAGTTATTGCTTATCTACCTGCAGCTGTGGTACAGAACATATCAAAACAGTACAGTATATAAAAAATGGTAATAAATGACCAGTTCCACTGCCACACCATTTAATCCTAAATTCTGACTACATGTGTGCTTCTCTCTAAAAGTTTATCATATATTCAACCCATAATCAGGTTTTGCTGAACCTTTCTGGTAAAATTATATCAAAGAAAGATGGTTCATTTCCATCTGTAAATTAATATACAAGGTAAATCAGAAGGTAGGATAATGTTCTCTGTTGAAGACTTTGTAGATACAAGAAGCAAGAACATACCAAACAATATGTCTAAAATGCTGCGTGTTTGCCTTCAAAAAAGAAGCAAAAAAAAAAATTTAATAGTTCTCAATTAAAAGAATAATAAAATGTGTCATTCATAGTTGTATAATTATCCAGTATTCTCCAACTTGAGCCATTCTCTAACTGTTTTTCATTATTTGACATGAATGACACATTGAATATTGATAAAATAGTATCGCCTGGAAAATCCTTTTAATTGTTTCACAAATAATGTAAACATGCCAGATTTTGAGATCTTTTACGTGGTTTTCACTACTTGGGTTTCTTTTAAATAAGATTTTTTAAACCCACATCAAAGTACATTAATGAAGGAAATCTAAAATAACTTCTCAAGCTTGTACGTCATTCTGGGCAATAGATAATTGCTTTCTGTATATATTTTAAAGAGCTCTGCAAAGCAACAGTGACTGGAAGTTCAGAAAATCTTGAACATGCAAATGAATTAAAATCAACAAGATGTCAGTGGCACTCATAGGATCTGAGTGGTGAAGTAGTGTCCTCTAGGCCCAGCTCTCCCAGATGCTCTCAGAAAATAATGCTGGGGGAAAACATTGAACTGAAGAAGTAAGTGATTTACAACCTCGTTCTCATAAAATGACTGTCATTGTTCTCACAGGCTAAAAAACTAGAGCAAGCACAATGGGCTGCTGAGGTAAAAATGCTGTACAAATGAATTTCCAATCCCAGCCAGAAAAATCCTGCAGCTGGGAATATCTAATGTAGTCCTGCTAAGTATTAGGCTACCTTTGATAATAGGTATCATGTATCCCTTAAATGAAATGGTACTTCAAAAATATATTTTTAATGTAGAGAAACCACAGGCAGGACTTGCAGATAAGGGAAAATATTAGAATAAGTGTTGTGTTCTTTCACCTTCATTTCATTTGCACTTTCTCTGTCATTCTTTTCCTTCTCAATGACTTGGGCACTACAAAGTAGTGCAGTAATTAATATTATTTTGGTATGGATTCTATAGATTTTTTTTCCCCTCTGTAATCTGCATGTCTCACAGACAATGCCTGTCCCAAATCCAATGCCTTTCCTCTCAACAACATAATTAAAAAAAAAAAAACAAGAACCAAGTACTTCGGTATTGCTTTATCATATATGTCAATAGGGTTTAATCCACTGCCATCCACTGAACTTCTGAATTTGGCCTTGGAAAACAATTGTAAGATTAACTGGTGTAAAACATACAGACCAAACAGTGATGACAGAAAAAGAGCATCAAAAACACCTGAAGTGAAATATTTCTTTATGGTCCCTGTGGAGCTTCTGCTCCTCAGGCTTCACCAGAGACGTTTTCTTTGAGTCATTCCTGTAGCCTTTCCCAGTTTACTGTTTCAGTTCTTTCGTATAACACAGCTATTCATGTTGTTTCAGATCCTGCTGATTTCTTATTAGTGCCCCTGCAGATCTTTAAATCTGCCATCACAGAGACTCATTGTGCAACGGATTGCTTTGCAAATTTGAAGATAGATTTTCATTTTAGGTGCCTAAAAATGCAGATGAGTATCTAGTGGGATTTTCAATTGCCCATCATCACCTAGCTCCCATAGCTTTTGTAATTTCTTCTGCATTTTCAGAAGTTAGTTTTATCTCTTTGGCAGGCCTTCAAGGTCAAGCTGGCATACAAATTAAAAACACAGGGGGAAATTAAAATCCATTTCTGCAAAGCTGATGGTATTTGAATTTTGGAGTTTCTATTTAGGCACAGTTAAAAATGGAAATGCCCTACTTCTATTAGGCCGTATTACCTAATGAGAAATCTGCAATTTCCAGTTTTAGAAGAAATTCCAATTTTCTTACTTTTTCTCATAATATCTAACTTCCTGCAGAGCTGCTGCATTTTTCATCCAAATTCAAAACCCACATAAAGCAGCAAAAGAAAACGTAAGTACATGAGTAATCAGAACTGTGCTTATTAAATCACTAGAGATTGTCCATCTGCTGATGACAAAGAGCTGATATAACTTGGAGGGTTGCACTTTGGCATATATCACAAGAAGCTAGGATAACAGCCTACGTTCTGCAAATGTGTATATATGTAACTGGAACTTCTTACCACAATAGAAACAAATCCATGAATAAATTTGTGCAGATTAGGATCATATAAAACACAGAGGTTTTTGTAAAGTCTTACAAAGGGACATAACTAACTTGTACTGCAGTCTCAGCTGCTGAAGTGGGCAGAATGTTGAACATGTTTTGGACCACCAGCCCTTTACAACAATTATTGCTCTTTTTGCAGCATGTCAGGATGGTACCTGGAAAACCCTTGTATTTAGCTAATGAATACCAACCACCTCATTTAATTTGTGTAGAATCCTTGAAACATTGTGTTAGGTCCCGGGCACAGTTTCAGCTGACAGGTCTTTCCTTTGACATCTCTTGGTGTCAGCTTCTTTTTTTCTCTCCAGCCAGTCAGTGGAGAAACTGTGTTGAGCTTGGTAGTTATCAAGCACTGAATGAGAGAGATTAATGGAAACAAGCATAAAATATCAATGCAATTGAACAGAGTGGTCTAATTTCACTCCTGCATTCAAACATACTGAGTATATGTGATATTAAAGTCTGAAATTCTTCTTTTTAAGTCAGTTTCCTCAGGAAATTAAGCTTCTGCAAACACACTATATCTTCAGATGCATTTCCTCCTCTCTCTCCAAACAACATTGAATCCCATAGGCCAAATTTATTTAATAATATCTAATAGAAAGATGGTGATTTCAAAACATTCAGCTTTGGTAAGAAGAAAGACTCTACTATTGACTGTCTGGAGAAGGACTGCAGTGAACCTACTTCTCCCTATGGACAGGGGCAATCCCATGCCTGTGGCTTCTTCTCTGGTCCTCTACCAACATGCCACTGGGCCAAAGCTTACCTGGAAACCTCTCCTTTCCAATGGGTTTGGATTGCCAATAGCTAAGGAGAAAGATTTTTCTTAGACCTACCATGGCAGTTTTCAATTGGCAATTTTGTTTTTTAGAAATTTCAAACAAGTGAAAAGATCAGTATTGGACTATTTTCTGCCAAAAGAATGCAGAGAATGTAAGCAAAACAATTAAGACAGGGTAGAAAATATTGCTATGTTAGGCACATTACTCCCAGGCCTCCAGGAGCATGATTTTATTTTAAACATGGTATTGCAAAATAAGTGTACAGGAGCTCATTCCTAATATTTCTTTTGCCTCTTGGCTTGACTGCTCCTTGCATTGTCCTTCTGTTTCCTCACACCATCACAAGCTAGAATGCAGCAAATTACATCCACCAACAGACAGTGAAGTCCAGATGTTAACAGCTACTAATTAAGAAGGGAGAAGGGGAGAACCGTGTTTTGCTACCTGTTGCCATAGCATTTAATAGACTCTGCTCTCTCGAACCCCACAGTTTTCCATCCCTCCCGCTCCCCAGGTGCCGTTAGTAGAGAATAATGGTTCCCAAACTGAGGCTTGCAGATCACAGGTAGACTACAAAGCCACACTTGGAAAGGTTTCCTAATTGGTAGCACACGTGTTTTCCTGGCTGCAGCAGAGTATTAATGCGCCCTTCCTGGCTGGGTGAAAGAAGGTATATTATCCAACATATGAAAGGCCCATGTTAGGTCCAGTTACTATTTATTGGTTTGGGGAACTAACAGCAGAGGACTTTGATAGATGAATTTCTTGTTGAGCAGTAATATGTTGCTTCAATAAAAAGTTGTATCTAGAGGCAGTACTTCAAAACCTTCCCAATAAGCTTTCAACACTATCAAAACAGGAGAAAATATTTCTGTTTTCACATACTTTTAAAACACATTCACAACATTTCTGAAACATACAACTACTGTTTGTTCATGCGTTTGGGTTTTGACTTAGTGTCTGTGTTTGCTGAACATCTGTTTGTACCCAGGAAAAGTGATAACTTATTTGAAAGAAGCGTGTTGATGAAAGTAAAGGTAAACTTGCCAGATGTTGATACTTCAAGCCAGAGACGAAAGAGATAGCTACTACTGCCATGTCCAGTGGTATAATGAAATCTTTTTTCTACAGAATTGGTTTAGATGGAAAAGATTTTTCAGTTATGTGCTAGGAAATTCAAAGGCTGGACTGTTTTTTGTATTTATTCAACAACATTGGTCCCTGCTACTGCTTTCTACCCAGAAGATGGAACACACCTGTTTCAAAATGCTTAGCTTAACTGCATTTTGACAGTAGCAAGAATTTTGTGAGAGGTCCTAGTCCCAAATACTAAAAAAGATTAGTAAATCCCTAACAACTTTTATCATCAGAAAAAAATTGACAGCATGTAAATTTATCTATTAAACCTGTTTTATTATTCTGAAGACATATATTATAAACATAACTGCTATAAATGGAGTGCATTATATTCATCACCCTGCATGAAGCAGTTTACTCTTCTAATTTTTCAGTGCATCAAATGCCTAACTTTTCAGACTATATTTTTATATTCCCATGATGAGGTAAAATTTGCACCAATTCAAAAGAACATTTTAAAGAAAAGTTGTTGAACAAAAGACTATCATCCTCTAAAATCCCACACAAATTTTCCTTCTATATGAAATAGATAATAAAGGCAAGAAATGGCATTCCTCCTCCAGTCCCTACAACGCAGTTCGAATGTGTAACTGCAGCTTTCCCTGTCACTGCAGACACAGCGGTGCTCTTGGCAGTCACAGCAGAAGATGGATGGATTTCTATCTCTTCCCATCCATTCTCTACTCTGGTTTTATGTCTCCAGTTCCCACTTTATTGCATGGTAACTTCATCACTCCCCTTTGTCACTGTAACTATTCCTTCATTCTCTCTTTCTTTTCCCTTCCTCCTGTTCCTCTTTACCTGAGTGCACCTATCAACAACATAATTATCATTCATTCATTCATTCATTCATTCATTCATCTTTTTTTTATCATAAACCCATGGTCCCTGGGGGTTCAAGCTCTTCTCATACCCTCTGTGGCTCCTCTGGTCTCTTGGCACATGTCCATGCAACATTGAAGACACAAATGGTCACCATGCATTGAGGGAAGCTGAAGCACATAAGCACAGGAATTAACAGCTTCATGGCATTGATTTTTAAGAGTTAGCTGATAAAAAGCCCTGCTTTCCTGCCCCACATCTCAGACCCGTGTTAGGTGTAATAATTCTGGTTGTTAATCAGCTAACTTTGCTGAAAAGTTTAGCTGAGTCTAAAACAGTTGCTCAGGAGGAAAGAACGTCATTGTTACCTAACTTACTGTCTGAGCTGACAAGAAAACATTGGTGTTTCAGGAGACATCTGGGTTATTATATGTGAAAATAAGCCTCACTCATCACAGCAATGAAATCCATTAAAGAAAATCTTATGTCATAGCTTTTCACTGTTTGAAAATCTCTTATAAACATTATGGGGTAGGCTGATGAGCTGTCAAGAAAGAAGGAAAGTGTTAAATTCAGATCATCTCTCTAAATTCCTATCTGTCAGGAAGCTTTTCAAGATGATGACAAATGGCCACTCTGCATGGAAAACTAGTCCCAGCCAATATCCCAGACATGGGTTTGAGACGAGGCATGAGAAGATATAAAAAAGATCATCTCTATAAAGTTCAGGAGCCCTCTTTTACCCACCAAATGCCTACATTCATGCTGAAAAGTGTGGGTGCGAAATGGTGCTGGCTAACTTGGGCATCAGCCCTGTGAGAAGCAATACAATACAGCTGGAAACATCTACCAATTCAGGAGACAAGAGCTTTTTACCAAATCTCTTAATGTAGATACCAGGACATTAATCTCTTGGAGTCTTTCATTTCAGTAAAACAACACCCACTCCTGCTACCACCTGACGGGACGCTGCAGAAGGCCATCTCCTAAAACTGCAATCAGGCAGTTGTCAGTCATCCAGTCCCACAGGGCTGTGTTCCAATCAATATAATTACCCTTCTCATGCCAGGAGCTGCCACTGCATCAAGTAGTTTAAATCCAGGGGCTAGCCTCCTGCATGACAGGTGTTGTGCTGCCAACACATGCCCTGAGGTTTAAAAAGAAAGTAAACATCCAAAGTTGAGGAAAAAAAAATAATTTCTCGAGCATTGTGAGTGGATATAATACACTGACACTGAGGAACAAAAACCAAGTCACATTCTCACAGAAGAGGAGAAAACTTTGCATCATCTGATCATCTGCTGGTGCAAAGGAAACATTTTCTGCTCCCTATCTTTCTTTTTCTTATGCTGAATATAGGAGCTCAGTTTTCAATTAAAATATTTCACTTACTTCTGCTCACTTCTTAGAACTAAAAGTAATGTGTTGTATCAATTTAAAAGGAAAAATAAAAACTCTTGACAAGCACAGGACTGTTGAAATTAGTTCATTAGGCTCCATTCAAATGATATTTCTTGCTATGCTAAGCAACTAAAGTGATTTAAGGCTTTTGAAACAAAATTGTTAATTGTTTGCTCACCCACCC
>NW_010298893.1:0-470 GCF_000700745.2 Antrostomus carolinensis | reverse complement strand
TTTTCCACATGCTAGATATTTTTCTACATAACTGCCTATATGTTATTTAGGTCCATCTTAAATTGTTTTTCATAGAATCATAGAATCTGTTTGGTTGGAAAAGCCCTTTGAGATCATCAAGTCCAACCATACCTATCCACTACTAAACTATATCTCTAAGCACCCCATCTTTTAAACACCTCCAGGGATGTTGACTCAACCACCTCCCTAGGCAACCCTTTCCAGTGCCTGACAACCCTTTCAGTGAAGAAATTTTTCCTGACATCCAATCTGTACCTCCCTTGGTGCAACTAGAGACCATTGCCTCTTGTCCTATCACTACTTACCTGGGAGAAAAGACACATGCTCACCTCACTACTATCTTCTTTCAGGTAGTTGTAGACAGTGGTAAGGTCTCCTCTCAGCTTCCTTTTTTCCACAGTTCCCTCAGTTGCTCCTGATGAGGCTTGTTCTCCAGCCCCTTCACCAGC
>NW_010298892.1:0-12524 GCF_000700745.2 Antrostomus carolinensis | reverse complement strand
CCTTCACCAGCTTCATTGCCCTTTTCTGGACCTGTATGTCAAAGACAACTCAGTCTGGTAATTCCCAAATGACCTAAAAGCCAAGGAACATGCTGTGTGCAATAAATCCCCCATTTTCTATACAGGCAGAATATATAAAGAATAACCTTTCCCCAAACAGGACACTCAGCATTACATTCCCTCCAATCCAATGCACAATTAACTATTTTAACTATTTCAGTTCATCTTAATTCCATCTTAATACTTCAAAATATTAGGTTCTGGGGCATAAGGTAATGCACTACTGGAAAAATAATTACATTTTCCTATAAACAAATACATTTTTCACCTGTAAAATAAAAATATGCATGCCTGGCACTGCAGTTAACACATTTTAAACACCACAGAGAAACCACTGCAAACTGTTACTGGAAAAACTTTTTTCCCTTCTATTTTATTCAACCAGCAGCCTATTAAAAAGCCAAAATTTGAAGTTTTATATGAATATTATAATTCAATAAAATAAGAACATGAACAATAGGCACCACAGTGGTAATAACAGCATCTTAGTCTGCCTGCTCTGTAACTTAATTATGCAGGTACTAAAGAAAACCTTTCAGAATGAAAACAAAAAAAATCTTACTAAATGGAAAAAAACCCATTAATTTTCATAACAGACAAGAGCAGAGACACAAGGAACACACATATTTGGCAAGCAGACTAGGTGTCACCTGAACAAATGCCAGCCTTCATCACAGAGGTAGTGAATCCAGTAGAACTCATAATACAACTCAAGTAGCAGAAAATAAGTTGGCCAGTCAGATAAAATTCTTCAACATATTATTTTAGTAGTCCTGTTAGAAATTAACATCTTAAATAGCATTTGTTTTTCCATGTTTTGATCAGATATCCATTTGTGTAGATGATACCTCAGACCTGCTTCCACCTCTACCCTGGCAAACTCATTTGATAGAATAAAATGAACGGTAAACATTGTAATAAATCAAATTACCATAATCATAGAATGGTTTGGGTTGGAAGGGACCTTTAAAAAGTTATCTAGTCCAGCTCCCTCACAATGAGCAGGGACATCTTCCACCAGATCAGGTTGTGCAGAGCCCCATCGAACCTAACCTTGAATGTTTCCAGGGAGGGGGCATCTACCACCTCTCTGGGCAACCTGTTCCCATGTTTCACCATCCTTAGTGTAAAAAATTTCTTCCTCATATCTAGAATAAATCTACCCTCTTTCAGTTTAAAACCATTATCCCTTGTCCTGTCGTTACAGGACCTCCTAAAAAGTCTGTCCCCATCCCTTTTACAGGCCCCCTTTAAGTATTGAAAGGCTGCAATAAGGTCTCCTGGGAGCCTTCTTTTCTCCAGGCTGAACACCTCAGTTCTCTCAGCCCTTCCTCCCTCATAGGAGAGGTGTCCCCTCCCTCTTATTATTTTTGTGATCCTCTTCTAGACCAACTCCAACAAGTCCATGTCTTTCTTGCACTGAGGACTCCAGAACTGGCCACAGTAGGCCAGGTGGAATCTCACCAGAGCGGAGCAGAGGTGCTGAATCACCTTCCTCAACCTGCTGGCCACGCTTCTCTTGATGCAGCCAAGGATACGATTGACTTTCTGGGCTGTGAGCACACATTGCTGGCTCATGTCCAGCTTTTCATCCACTAGTACCCCCAAGTCCTTCTCTGCCGGGCTGCTCTGAATCCCTTCATCCTGTATTGATACTGGTGGTTGCCCCAGCTGTGATCCAGAACCTTGCACTCAGCGTTGTTGATCCTCATGAGGTTCACACAGGCCCACTTCTAGAGCTTGTCCAGGTCCCTCTGGATGGCATTCTACCCTTCAGGTGCGTCAACCCACACCACTCAGCTTGGTGTCATCTGCAAACTTGCTGAGGCTGCACACAATCCCACTGTCTATGATGCTGATGATGGTACTACACAGTACTGGTCCCAGTACAGACCCCTAAGGGACACCATTTGTCACCGATCTCCGTCTGGGCATTAAGCCATTGACCACTAACCTCTGGATGCAACCATCCAATTAATTCCTCATCCACCAAACAGCCCATCCATCAAATCCATCTCTCTCCAATTTATATCAAACTAATCTGCTATTTTAATTAAAACCTCCTATGGTCCTGCTAGCCACACATCAAACTTCGAGGCACTACAATGGATATATACTTTGGACATGAATATTCTCAGTAAGAACTTAGGATATGTTTGATGTCAAGGTCAGTGGTTCTCAAGCTGTAGAACACTACACTGCAAAGAGAAATGTCCACCTTCAACTCCAAGCACTACTGAAGGGTCATGGAATAACGAGGCTTCAGGAAGAGCCCTTCATCCCCAAAAACTCATTTTGTGTGAAGTCATAAGAGATATTGCCTGATTAAGTCACACAATTAAAAGTAGCATACAGATTTCCTAAAAGACAAAAGAAAGTTCAGGTCTATTAGCAGAAACGAAACAAAAATAGTAAAGTTGGTAGCAAGGAAACTAAAAGTTTAAAGTTTGCATGAACACGCTCCTTATTAGAGCTATTATCATCTTAAGTCTTGAAAACCAGCAAATCACCATGGCCAGGAACATATATTGCTCACATATTAATTTAAGGCTAGACCAGATACTGCTCCACACTTTTCCATCAAAAATTGTTAAGATTTTAGGGAGAACTTGCAGAATTGTTCAGGTTATTTAAAATAACATGCACTTGTTTTCTTGAGTCATTTTACTGTTTCCTATGAATTCACAGGAGTTTGAAATAGAGATGAAGCAGGGAGAGGAAACACAATCTAGTCAAGTTTTCTCAAACGCATACGTGGTTTTATTCCTATGCCAAATATGTGAGATGGGATATTAACCTTAAGTAAGGACAATGATACATTAAAATTAGACAAACCTCAATTATTTTCTGGCAAATAAAAACTGAAAATTGTTGACTGGTTCTCTAAATCAAATAATGACTTAGTACTGGATGCACACAACACTCTTTAAAAGTTACGTAACTTTGGAATAAAACTTTAAAATTCAATTGTTTGAAAAATAGTGCATGGAAAATCTTGAAAACGTCCTTCTTTCTCTGTCTTCAGTATTTCAGCCTATAAACACAGTTAGGAAGACAGAACTTCAACATAGAGGGGCTTATTTTGAAAGCCACAATTATAAAAAGTTACCAGGAGAACAGGTAATGTATTTCAAGTACACATTATTTTTGTGACAATTTGTTGTGATGGTTGTCAGTCAGTTATTCGTATTTGTTTCAATGGTCTCTGTAAGGCCGTTACTTTTGTTCTCTTCTAGATAAGTATCTCTTTTCTTGGTAAAAGTAGCAAACAGTGTATCCATCATTCCCAAAACTTCTAGCAGTTCCTCTTGGTAGTCAATCTCTTTTCCTATGGCTTCCTGAAGTTTCAGGAATTGTCTGTCAACAATTGCCGACTGCCCAACCACAGGCTGATAAATATCTGTAAAGAAAAAAGCCGCTTAAGAATCCACACACCCATAAAAACATGAAAGTTATATTACCTAGTTAGAGATGCATTTAAGGTGTCTAGCACAAGTCCAACATTGTGGACAAGTAAGACAACTTTAACTGCATTCCAAAAACAGTGGTAATTATCAGTATGTTCTCACAGTAAGTCAAATTAACAGAAACAGGACTTAAAACACAGTTTTTACTTCATCAGAGAAGTGGAAGTCAGTTGTACTATGCAAGTACAGAATCACGAAGTACCAAATATACTTACAAGACCATGCGGAGCTTCCTGAAGTCAGTGAAAATCAGATACTGACTGTGGCCAAAGTTATCTAGCAATATCTCTTTTTGGATCATTCTCTTGATACAGAGTTCATACTTATAAACAAATCCGTAAAGGTTTAGTTTCTTAAAAATGTAGCACTTCTTGCCTTATTTCCAAGCTAGCTATATGGCTTTGAGAATTTTTTTGTGTTGTACTTACCAGTGATCATATCTGCAACAGTCACCAGTACAGAAGTAAATCTAGGCTCAATCACACGCCTGCAAAATTAGAAGATATCCCAATTTTACTAGTTTTGCCAACTGCACTCCACCCACCAACAAACAGCTTTCTCATACAGGTATACACACAATTTTTAGCTCATGAAGAGATGTCACAGAACAGCAGTCAGAGATGTGAGTGAAAAAAAGCTACCTGTGGTATTTACTCTCCTCCTTTCAGGAAGGTAGAGGACTAGCAAAACCCTCAGGGACATGAAGACGCCAATTTCATAAAGGAGACAGAAAATAATAGACTAAGGGTAGGATGTCTGGCAAAGTAAAATATATCGTCTCCTACTATCAGCAACTATTGTCTCCTGCTATCTCCTACTATTATTTATGTGCTAAGAGGTAAAATTGTTTAGTACTATGAGTGAAATCCCAGACCTTGATATCAAAAAGCAGAAGGCATGTGAGATTTCAAGAGAGTTCCATCCATAATCTGTTGAGACTCCGTGGCAAAAGCTATTAAGAAATACAGGTCTCAAAATAGTCAAAGAGAACTCAGCTTAAAATAATACCTTGCAACAAAGGTAAGAAGGAGATTAATCTGCTTCTCATCTCGGCCTGCAAGCGCACTCCTCAGTGTTCCTCTGCGATGTAGTTCCTGCATGACCGCAACCGTCACTTCAGGAGTATAAAGCCTGATGGGTGGCTGGGCACATACATAAGAAGAGTTTAGTACCAAAGCAACATCTTTACACATGAAACAGGGCTGATACCAGCAAAACCAAAGCAGAATCCACTCAAGTTTGATTTCTTTCTAGTTATACACTGAAATAAAATTAGTCTGACATATAGAAAAAAATCCATGTCAGATCACATAACTCTGCTGAGACAAAATCCAACACCTTACCTCCAGTACTGCATCAAGGGCCTTGGAAGACTGAAAGCTTTTCAGCAGCTTGTCATATTTTCTCAAAACACGTTTTACAGGTTTACTGACACAGAAATCTTCCTAGAATTTTAAAACAAGGTGAGAATAAGACAGACACACACATAATGGACTAGATATATTACCATGAACAAGCCTGTATGTGTTTGTATCTTCCCCTCCTTCCCACTCTTCAATATAGCACACACCAAATAAATAAATAAATAAATAGATAGATAAATAAATAAATTTAGAAGTGCTTCAGCATACATTTTCTCACCCCCTTATACCTGTTTTGGCATGTAAGTTCTTCCTTTCACATAGGTTCTATATGCTGGTTGTCTCTTTTGAGACTTTTCTTTCCTTTCTTCAGGTTTTCTGTGTTTAACATTTAGCACCCCATTGGTCATGCCTACGACTATGGTTGCATCTTCAGGCTAAAATGAAGAAATCACGGAGTTAGGAACTGAGTGTTTTAATTTGATGACGCATGCTCTTCCGTGTGGATTTTTAAATTTTTATGCTTCATGATAAGGCTCTAATCACAGTATCAGAGAATAACTTAAGCTTTCAGTAGCGTACAGCTGCCTTTGGCTATTACACGCCATACAGCATACATACACACCACCTGTGAGAAAGCCATCATGGCAAAGCAGGATTTTGAGAAACAAGTGAGAGTTCTTCAAAATACTAATCACTGGTATAAATTTCACCTACATAACAAAGGTTGCATGTATTTGATGCTAAAGTTTGTAATTTTAGTTGATGCACTGGAGAAAAACACTGACTTCACATATAAAATAGTGAGTTTGTTCTGTTACTCTTAACAGACAATTCTATGAAAACATGAAACATTAGCTGAATGCTCAACTGCTGGTAAGAAAAAAAAAAACACAAATAAAAAGTGATAGGAATTACTACAGAAAAAATAAAAACTAGAAAGTGATTGTGCCACTGAATACATCCGTCGTTTACCCACATCTTAAATCCTATGGGAGTCATTCTCAGTACCAGACTGAGAATAAAAGAATTTTAAAAACCTGAGGAGAATAAAAGATTGGCTTGATTTGAGACAGAACTTTTCAGCATGGGAAAAAAAGACAACTGAGAAGGGACATGATAAAAGCCTCCAGAGTTATGACAGCTATGAATGGAGATCAGCTGGTCAACATCTTGTTTAGGGGCATCATATGAAGCTTATGTAGGTTCAAAATGAAACAAAAAGAGGCAATTCTTTACACAAAAAGCACCAGAAGTTTGGAACTCCTTGTCAAGGATCACAGTGAAGGTTAAAAGTTTGTCCAACCTCAAGGAGAGACTGAGCAGGTTTATGTAAAAGTAACTATTTGAATTACACAGAAACTATACTCTGATGAGCTCATTTCTCATCTGAAAATGAGTTTGGAGTTTTGGACAGTATCAGGAAACTTACCACATACACTTGCCCTGTGTTTAGTTTTCCATATGCACCTATTTATGGCTATAGTTGAAAGCAGCATCTAGAATTAGACTAGCCTTTGGTTTGACCCAGTAGAGCCAGTTCTCAGATGACCACTTAGAAGTGTTTTAGTCAACACGAACCTAAAGATTATGTTTCGAAATACACATACACAGCTCTAGAGATGTGAAACTACAGGTATTGCATGTTTTGCAGCTGCTGTAGAAGCTTAGAGGGTATAGGGTTTTTTTGGTTCTGTACTCACTCTTCACCTCAACCGAAATAACCCAAAATTACTTTAGCTCTAGCTCCCTACAGAACAACACAGGAAACTAAGAAAGGAAGACACCCCCTCCACACACACCTTCCCCTAGGTTCCAGAAGAGCAGGACAATAGTAAAGTAGCAAAGGCAGTGAAGATCCCTCGCAGTCCCTTTTACATGTCCTTCAGAGGCTTCAGAAGAGGCTGACTACATAACAACAGCATTGTTTTAAAAAGTAGTGCTAACCTCCAAATTTCTGGTCAGCAGGTCACTTACCCTTTGGAACTCAAATGCTTCACAGAAATAAAGAGTCTTTGTTTTCTGTTTCCAAGACAGTAAGACACATGCCTTGGCAAACAAGTTTCTTTATGTTCATACCTCATGCCCTCTCCTCTTTTCTTCCTCGGACCAAACTGACACGCACAATTTCTAAGACAAGTTCACCCTATTCTACATTCCTTAACAAATGAATTACTTTTTTTTTTTTCTTTTATCACTGCTACACAAGCAGACTAACAAGGTTCCTGAAAGGCAGAAGATCAGTACAATATTCTTAAAGTCAAAGGACTTCCCTTCTAAACTTTTCCTATGATATATAGCGACCTTGATAAACACACAGGCTTGTACAGATCTAATCAGGCAACAACCGATATCTGAAGATATTATGTTTAAAACTTCTTAATACATTTTTTACCTAGAAGGAATATATTCCATCACCTACTTTGCATGTACAGCATTCTTCTGAAACACCCAATAATAATGAAAGCAAAAATGAATTACTTCAGTGTCTTAAAAGGTATCAGTAATTATCTTGCTTAGAAAGATTCTAATGTACTTACCGACAATGCAAGACTGAGGATGGATGTTGCATAGTTAAAGCTGTGGACTACTTTGTAGGAAGTAGTACTGTAAATCTTCACGTGCCTATACAGAATAGTAACAATTAAAACTTAATTTCTAATGCCTTATTTGCAAAAAGTTAATCACTCTCAACTATAGATCATTTAAGGAAACTAAGTATTTGTACACAGCATTCTTCAGACTACCACTGAGCTTCTTAGTTACCACCTCTCATGCAACAGAAAGGTTCTGTTAAAAGATACACAAAAACCAAGAAAGGATTACCCTTACACAAAAAAGATCAAAATGGGGCAAGGATGGAAGAAGAAACTGAAGGCAGATGTAGTGACTATCTGACTTCAGCAATGCTTATTAACAAGGAAACATTAAGACAGTATTTTATCAATTTTGTTCTTAAATTTTAAATGTAAGTTCTACTAACAATTTCTGGAAGTAAAGCCATAGATATTCTTGTGTCTGGCTGCTCTTTAATGATTTGATTGAAAGTAGGAAATATTTTAACAAATGGGAAAAAAAAGCATTATCTTACAAGAATTATGAACTGTAATGTTGTAAGCACTGAATGACAAATAGCTGCAGAGCTAGTGTGTGATCCTTCAGCTTATGCTTTGCAATCATAAAGCCTGAGGAAGCCTAGTTAAGTACAGGAGGGAGGGAGGGAGGAAGCGAACAGACCGCTGTCACTTCAGACCACTTCATATTTCTAGTGTCTCAGAGACAATGCATTGAGTACCAGTACTCAGCAACTCAACCCAAACAAACAAAAAAAGCAAGGAGGACATTTCACCTGTGCACCTTTGGTACAAAAAGTAACAGCAGAGAGACACAAAAACCAGGCTCTTTAATAAAGGTGAATACTAATACACTTGCAGTTACTTAAACTGTATTAAAGGAAAGAACGGTTACTTCATGGAGACTGCAAAGGTCAGTTTAGAGACTCAGAAAAGCGAATGCTTATTCAGAAGTTCCCCACACGCCTTCCCAAATCGCACATGCAATCCTTACTGACATTCAGGCTAATAAGAGGAAAAGGTTAATGTATATTGCAAAATGTACCTTGGCCCCAAGACATGTTTTCAAATAAGTTATATCTCTAGCAGTTAAGTGTTTAAACCCAAAAAAACATGCAAAAATTCACACTGATGTAAAATAGTTTTCAAAGGAAAGAAGTTCTAAAGAATTTAAATCACAACAAAGCCATAAAATATACTAACCTGTCCAGAGATCCTGACAACAACCTTTGTCCAGAGCTGTTCAGGCACAAACAAGTTACAGTTTTATGGTGATTTTTAAGTGAAACTAGTAACTGTCCGCCTTTTAGTATATCCCAAACCTTGACATATCGGCCTCCTGTGGGAAGGAAGTACACAAAGCGGTTTGACATAAGTACACATTTATACCTCTCTGGAGAAGTTTTCACAGAGCGATACAGCTGCCTCCTTCATAACACAGAGCTTTCTGTAGGTACTCACCATCCTCATCCATTACAACTATCACCTGGGACAAGACACACTACAAGCCTGCTCTTTCTTAGGCCACTCTGCAGGCACAGCTGAATGATTCAACACACTCCTTAACAAAAATAACCTACATCCCACTGGGTTACAGGACTTCGGATGCAGTGGCAAGAAGAGACTATAAAAACATTGTTGTCATTAGGAGACAGACACAGTCCCATCTTTTCAAAACGTGTTAAGTATGTTAATTCCTTTACTTTAGCACTGGGCTAATTAAAGTCTGTATCTTGTAATTAAAAATGTCAGGGTGGTTTGGGTTGGTTTTTTTTTGGACCAACTACAAGAAAATAAAACCAGAGACAAAAAAAACCCTACCTTCACCCTCTGGATCAACACAGATTCCTAAAGAAGAACTTTGAGAAATCACGCTATTACATCACTTACCACTTCATTACCTAATTAAAACACCACACAAAAAAGAAGCAGCTGAAATATTTCTCAAATCGGGGTCACAGAAAATAAATTGTATTTTATTGAAGTACCTGCAGATACTAGAAGCCCACCAGAAGGGAAGAGAAGCACACTCTCCACAGGCTGGCCATGTTCTATTGTCATGACACTGCTTTTTGTTCGTGCATCAAATAGTTTCACAGTATGATCATAGGAACCTGCAAACAACACCGTGTATAACTTCAGTTTCATCATTTCAATTATTTCAGGAACTAAACCAGCTACATCCTACAACCCAAAGGAGCTCCTGCCAAACAGAAACAGTTTAAAAAGCATACACTTAGAAAACCTTGTGGTTTAACTTGGTAATTTACTGCCTTCAGGCAACGTAAGTCTTCTACTTCTAGCCCTAGAAACGTGTCAGGTCTTAAAAGTAATTTAGGTCTTAATTTCATTTCCCTTCCATTAATCAAGTGTATTTATAACAATAAATATCAGGCAACCTGATGAAACCTAGTCTCTTTTGCCTCCTGAAGTAAGGAATAGTAGTCCTTTTCATAACAATTTACCACGCAAATGACTAGAAAGCTACTTATAGGAAAACCAAAAGCAATTGGTTTCAAGTAACTCCTCACACAACCTTCCATTTTTGTGTCTTGACAGTTTGGGGCTCAATAAACCACAACAGAACTAGTGTTCTCCTCTGCAAACTTAATAAAACACTTCAGTCAGTCCCAACTAAAAGATACATTCACAGGATTTTCTTAAAACTTTCAAAGGCCAGTCAGAACAGTCCCATTAACCTTAACAGGCTAAAGCAAAACGACATTAAAAATGAGTTCACCAGGAGTTTCCCCACACACAGCAGTGTCAAGCTTAAAAAGCAAGCAAAAAATAGGCACTGAGCAGGAAGACAAATCCTGTATGTTTAAAATACAATAAACAAAATCCTACTGTATCAAAAACTACCTTTCTGCATTTTTCTTCAATCCAAAAGAAACACATACAAAAAAAAAGAAAATCAAACCTGTTATAAAGACATCTGCATTCACTTTACTTGCACAGCCGCATCTCACATAGTCATTATGTTCACTGTATGAGACGATTTCTGTAGCACTTGGTATATCCCACAGATTTGAGGAATAATCGTCACCACCAGAAAATAGTCGGTATTTATCAGACAGGAAGCCCACTACATGAACAGCCCTAGAAAGCAAAGTCCACAATATCCAAAGTTAAAATATATACTTGCTTCTAGAATCGCTAGACTGTATGAAGAGCTCACTGAAGTATTCCCTCTAATTTAAAAGTGACGAGTATTTACTGTTGGAAGTTACAAAGCCTCAAATTAGAGGTTAAAAACACTTTAGTTTTCACATTTCCAGCCAGAAAAGGCTCACGCTGACAGATGGTTACCTAAGCACTGACATGGTGTGCCTTAAAAGTTTTACAGGTCTACTAGATGCTCATTCAAAAGCTCTAAGTTCTGCATGTGTTATTTAGTGGTCTATTTAGTTATTTAGTGTACTAGCACTGCCCTTTAGAAAAAAAATTATAAAAGTGAGTTTTAAGTATGATTGGGTTGGACACTCTCCTTGTCCTCTAAAATCACTATTTAAATCTGTATTATCATCATAACATCCCACCAGAGAATGACTTTGACAGAAAACACAGATACCCTAAATCTTATTACAGTTAACCCAGTGGCTAGGACATAAGGTAATACCCAATCTACAACAGCAGACCTCAATTAGAAACACTCTCAAGATGTGCTTGTGTGCTCTCCTGGGAGAGGGCGTTCATTGTTGTTGTTGTTCTAGACAGGCAAAACATGTATTGGTATTCCACAGCACAGCCACCTGTTTAAGCATTAAAATTGCCTTCTCCTTACTGGTACATCAGAACTCCTAACTCCTTCCCCATCCAACCTCACCCTGCCATCAAGCACTTTTTACTGTTTTTTTGTTCTTCTGGGTATATTTATTCACTGTTTTTGTTTAGCTACTTTTTAGAACTCTCTTCCTACCAGCATAAAATAAAACATGCTTATAAGTACCAAGCAGTGACAAGACTATGTCTACACAACATCTTAACAGACATCTAACGAATTAGAAAACATATTTATTCTACCACGTACTCAATTCATATTTAGAATTGTTTAAAAAGTCGCTCCAATTCTCAATTAATTTTTTTAAATCTACTTTTTAGTAAGATCTATGAGACAGTTGCAAGCAACTTAGATCGGTGTTATTCAGATTTTCAGCAACATGTAAAGCAGACATATGTAAATAGAGCAAAAAAGCTTAGGCACACACAGAAAAAAACCAACACTGTCTTACTTAGTGTGGCCGTCAAACTGCCTCAGCGGTGCTCTTCCGCCAAGGTCGAAGAGGCGGATGCTACCTTCCTCGCTGCCAGCGACAAGCAGGTTGCCATCCTCTCTGTACGTGGCACAGTAAGCAGCATCTTTGAAGCGGGAAAATGTTTTGATTGGTTCCTGAGAGTAACGACCATAAATGTGGATCTAGCAAAACAAGAAGACGTTAAGTTCAGTCAGGTGACACCAACTGAAGGGCAAGAACATAAAAGCTGCAGAACAGCCACTTACCCTGGAGGAGGCTGTGACAGCGTAGTTATATGGAGGAACTGGGGAGAAGTCAATTTTATTCACTGCACCAAACTCCTTTATTTGAACAGGTGTCTAAAACAATTGCAATAAAAGATCATCAAATGAGCATAAGCACACCACTGAAAATGAAAACAGCAAAACAAAACCTATTCTTCTACAGAGAGCTCAAAATTCCATTTAGAACCACGTTATTTTTTAAATACAATCCTACTGAGTTTCTCTTATGTCAGACAACTTCTGCTTTTATAAATATTTCAACTTTACACATTACAACTGATTCATTAATTATGTGTTTTGGGAGAAAACCAACTTTATTCACTCACATAAGTTTGAAAATACTTTGATTGCTCACAGGAAAGCTGTAAAAAAAATCTCAGGCAACAACTATGCCCATTGGCCTATCTGGGGCACACACCAGCCTCGCTTCCTAGGAAGGCATTCAGGAAGTTTGTATTGGGTTTGTGTGGCCAGGTTTTGGTAGCAGAGGGGGCACAGGGGTGGCTTCTCTGAAAGAAGCTGCCAGAAGCTTCTGCCATGT
>NW_010298891.1:0-24709 GCF_000700745.2 Antrostomus carolinensis | reverse complement strand
GAACATCGAGAATAGAACCATTGATGCCATACAGACAGAACGAGTCCAGAGGAGGGCCACCAGGATGATCTGAGAGCTGGAGCACCTCTCCTATGAGGACAGGCTGAGAGAGTTGGGGCTGTTCAGCCTGGAAAAGAGAAGACTTCAGGGAGATCTTATAGTGGTCTTCCAGTACCTGGAAGGGGGCCTACAAGAAAGCTGGGGAGGGACTTTTCATAAGGGCAACTAATGACAAGACAAGGGGAAATGGCTTCAAGCTGAAAGAGGGGAGGTTTAGATTAGAAATTAGGAAGAAATTCTTCACTGTGAGGGTGGTCAGACACTGGAACAGGTTGCCCAAGGAAGTTGTGGACGCCCCCTCCCTGGAAGTGTTCAAGGCCAGGCTGGATGAGGCTTTGAGCAACCTGGTCTAGTGGGGGGTGTCCCTATTCATGGCAGGGGGGTTGGAACTAGATGATCTTTAAGGTTCCTTCCAACCCTAACCATTCTATGATTCTATGATTCTAAGTATCTAACCTGTCACAGGTAGCGATGCAAAATAGGATTGTCCTTTATGTATTATTTGCTTCACAAGGCAGTGTTTGTCCAATTGTACACACAAGTTATTTTGTGTCTATGGATCAAAGTAGCAGAATACCTGTGGATATGGGAGAGATCAGGAAACAAAAAATAAATATTATATGGAGTTGCTAAAAGTGACACTTCCTGGGGTTTTGAGGGAATTTGTCATAAACTAACTTCTTGAATACCAAATTGGACTTGGCTAAAAAGATGTTTTCTCTTAATTATTTTTATCATAGCAGTATGTATCCAATGTTGTAATTGTTGCTCTTACCTTTGCTGGAAATATAAATTAATGTGAAGGTTCGAAGCTTAATAGCTATGAACCCTCAAAAGAAAAGGGGGGATTGATACCAAAAGAACATACCCTTCTGCTTATAACAATGTGACATTGAAAAGTTAGTTACTTATCTGCTAGGCATAGTCAAGTTTATAGTCTATAACAGATAATAAGAAGATCTGAGGTATTGAATCTTTGATAAGGGAGTGTATGCAATATATATCTCAATTTCACTTTTATTCAATGCAATCTAGGCTTCAGTATTAATACATTTTTTTCCTCTGTTTGTTAAGGATAACAATTAATTTATTTCATGACACAGGAGAAAATCTAGAGTGAACCAAAACCCACCAGCATCTTTGCTAAATGCATAACAAGCTTTTCTGACCTTATCTCATAAGCTCTTTCCAAATTTTTTCTTCAGTGATCAAATATCAAAGTGAAAATAGCACTAAATCAGAAGAAAGACCATCTAGCAAAATAAGTTACTGTATTCTGTCATCACCTCTCACTCTAAAAATATGCACCTGTGCACATATATGCACCTCCAATTAAAGTTCTCTCTAAACACAACTGTTGTCTTTTTCCCATAGTAAATAAACAGATAATTCCAGTGTTTCATCACTGGAGCAAAATACCTGAATGTGTGAACCAAATGATGGAGTCACAGCTATGCCTCAAGGTGTCTGAGCCAGAAAAGGAGACACTTGCTGCCACAGTGCTGCTAGCTGCTGTATGAGCCTGCAGCGTGCTGGCTGATGCTTCAAGAGGCTTTTGGACGACACAACAAGACACTTGCTGAGTAGTATTACATAGCAAAATATACTAATTTGTGACACCAGGCCAGCTGGATTTCATCCTTCTTTCTCCCTAATAGTCCCACACAGTAAGTATGAAATAATAAAAACACAATGTATTAAAGACAAAGTTTTTGAGGACATCAAAGCTAAGAGCCAAATGGCAGAAGAGATGTCAGGACTGCAGCTTAACAATGCAGCAGTAAGATGTTTTCAGAATATGGGGTTCCTGACAATAACTACTCTTGTAGACATGGACAGCTGGGCCAAGCTGTTAGCTTGCTCTTGATGAAAGCCCCCACTTCTCCTTCCCAGCTCCCAGTAACTTCATCTTTTTGCACTAACTCTGGACTCTACTGTTAGCTGATTTAAGCCATCAAAATAGCAGAAAATGTGCTATTTTTATCCTTCAATGTATTTTGTGCCATTCTAGCAAAGAAAAGCATCTCATAGGTGATTGAGCAGTGTGACAGCTAACACAAAGTGAGTAGTGAGCACATAATGGATGGGGCAGTGAGCTAAAATTTCAATTAATGAGACACTAACCCAAAATAAATTTAAAAAATCTCAATTTTCATTGTTTTGGTAGCATAGAACACCACAACTTTTGCGTTCTAACAATTTTTTTTTATGCAGATATGTGTAAAAAAATTAATTATTTATTTATTACAGTCAGCAGATGAGGTGCTGGCTTTCATTTATAGGTATCCAGTCTGAAATTAAATTAGTACAGAATACACTATGAAACAATATTTCACACAAGAAATATTCTTTAAAATAAAGCTGTCCCCCCACAGCAAGCAGAATGTAAGCCTGGAATTAATTATCATATGTGAATTATCCAGAAGAGACTATCTTGTATCTCAAATTTCATGCTGTAATAGTAGTTTTCACATAACAGGAAGAGGGAGTTTTTGAATATGTGTGATAGGGAAGCATGCTTCTAGCCATTTAGTATGCAGACTGCACTACCACATAGCAAAATTTTGGCTACATCCTGCTCTACATAAATATCAGTACAATGTTTCAAAGAGAACTGTTTAAGTAAAGCAGATCATGTGTAGTCCTCTGTGCAGTCTATGGCTGCAGCTTGGGACTTGAAAAAGATTGGAAATCTTTAACACAGTCCAACATCTTGTTAAAGAAAATCTAAACACTAACACTCTGCACTGCTGTCTAAGGAAGCCCTGTCAACTGTGAGTTTTAAAACTTTTATTACAAAAAAAAAAAAAAAAAAAAAGAGGTTTAAATTGTAAAAAACACTTTTGACAGTGAAGAAAAAATAAAAAGGCACAAAGGCACAACAGCTAAAGATGTACTTCAGCTGAACATGCAGTTCTGGACACTAGTGGTCTCTCACAGCCTAAAACCTTTCAGCCTTAGAACTGGGAAATGGCAAATGTGCTCTTAAAAGTGGACTTTCTAGACTTTATCAGAGCAATGGCACTGTAATACAAGGTGACAGTCATTTCTCCTTCTCCTTTTTAGGATCATCCTACTGATTTCTACATTTTACTTATTCTTTGCCTATGGCAACAATCCAAAGAACCCCACAATATTAACTTACTAAAAACCTAACCATAGACTTTGCTTTCATCAGATACGTAAAAAAACCTGTGTTTACACTTAGCAGCCAAGTCACATACACGCTTCCTGGATAGCTACTGAAAAAAGTATTTGTTTCTATTAAGTACCACTGAAACTAATTGAGAAAGGAAGAAAGAAAAGAATACAGAAATTCCATCTTCACTATAAAAGTTTCACCAAGTCAAGGTTCAAGCCAATAGAAAAAACATTTCGACCTACAGACATATCTTTAAAGACAATCAGGAATATTATAAATTATTATAGATCATGGATCTACTTTCAACAGGGCTGCTGAATTAAGATATTTCATCCAGTGTGTGTAAAAACAATTATTAATTGCTCACTCAAGAATACTTCCTGCATCTTCATCCATTACCAGTGTTCAATGCTGTAAGTGCAAATAAAACATCAGGATGTTGAACATAATTCAAGTTGTAAAGTTTGACATGAGACAAAAGGTACAGAGTAAGGAGTTTTATTTGCCATTTTCTATCATAAACTTCAAAGGACACTGCACCTGACATTAATAATTACCTCTTTCTCATAAATTACTATAATATTATTACAAACATCCTTGAGGAGGACAAGCAGATTTCTCAGTGAGAACTGCCCAAATATAGCTCCTCTATGCCACTGACTACTTAAAGGTATCTAATACCCAAGTTTACTTTCTGTTTTAAAAATTGGCTATGAACAAATGGGGTTTGCTTTCATGTTTCACCGCAAAGAAATATTTCTGTTCTGTATTTTGTTCTGAGGGTATTTCCCAAGCCCAAACAGCTTCCAGATCCTTCCCTGCTTTCCAAGGACCACCTTTGCCTCCTGTTCATTGACTACCTCCCCTCCAAACCTGTGGCAGCTCATGTGCTTTAACAACCTCAGGTGCACAGCTTTATTATAGGCATTCTGAAAACCTACTAGGCACCTTTATCTGTACCCTTTCTGATCCACTCAGGGAACACCCACAGTTTAGTCATACAGGATTTCCCTTCAGAGAAGCCACGCTGTCCCAACAGACCACGCTTAGATGTGTGGTCTTAGAAGGTTGGAGACATACACCTGCTAGTACCTGAATCAAGGGCCTTCTATTTTGGCTTCTGATTTACTCAATAGATCTCCTTGCAATAGGGGAATAGGGCAAACTGGTATATACAAAAATTTGTGTGTAAAAACACCTGAGGCCAAATCCATACTTTAAGGAACAAAAGAAAAGCCTTGTTTCCCTTTCCCCTTGACACCAACAGCTGTTGAATTTTGATCACTAAACTTATACTTACAAATATTCAAAACAGAACATGCCACCCCAGTATCTACTTTTTCATTCCCCAACTTTAATGTGACCAGGGGCTCTACTGGGGATACTTCTGAGTGTGCCCCCAGTCCTTGTCAATCTGAATCCTGTCCCAGAATAAGTAACTCCGTCAATCTAGAATTCTCCTTCCCTCTGGATGGAATTTGTCCAGGACCCTGTTGTATCTTTTATTTTGAGGACATTCCCTTCTCCAGCTGTCCTTGCTGCTTGCAAATTGCACACTGATCCTTTTCAAGAAGGGTGTATGAAGTTCCATTCCCTTTTCCAATTGTCTGTCTTCCTTCCAATTTTTGTATCTTCCTCCTAATATCCAGATTTGATTGCCCAGTAAATACATTTACCAGTGAGAGAGCATCTCCCTCTCTGCTTGGATCTAAGTCAGAATATTTCCAAGCAGTTTCACATAACCACCCATAAAATGCAGAAGGTTTTTCATCCTTCCCTTGGATAACCTGGTAATTACATTTTTCACCCCAGATAAAACTGGCCTTTGATTTCCAAAATCTGTGCTGATTGATGAGGATTTTCCCTGTATGTTCCAGCCATTTCTTTCCATGCCTTTACATCAGCTACAGATAAGGGCACTGTTACTCACCCCAGCTCTCCCGCCGGTCCTACTCCCTACCTCAGAGGGGCTTGGCATACAGCTCCTCCTCGTGTAGTCCATCCCACAATCAGACTGTAAGTTTCATTCCTGAAAGTTCTTTCTCCTTTTTTCTCCTGGCCTTCACCGATTATTACAATACTCTATGAACTGTTTCCAAGTAAGAGGATCTCCATAATCTTTCCCCAGTATTTCCATATACATCCCAGAGGAGATTTTTTCCTTTTTTTCCTTTCAAAATCCACCCCCCTTCTGCCAAAGGCTGATTTCTCATTATTAAACAAAATAGAGAGCAACACAAGATAACAAAGTAAAAACAGAACAAAAAGCAGAGAACAGTACAAAAGAAAACACAACAACTCTGGGGACTCAACCCCCTTATGTCTGGTGAAACCGAATTCAGCTCAGCCTTTAAACAACACAAAGAACAAACAAAGAATAGACAAAAACCTGACACAAATGGGGACTTGATTCACAACAATAATAGCAAGTCAAAAAGACAAAATTGCAATTATAAAAAAATGAACAAATGGGGACACTAACACCGATCAAATGGGGATTCTAACCCTGACCAAACGGATACCCTTGCATGACTTTCTTCTGTGACTTACTGGCAGGTTCCCAAAACCAAAAATAACGCCTTCTTACCCTTTCCAGAGGAACTTCAGTCCAGGGATCAGAGGTTCTCCCCGAGAATCCCTTGGTGCCAGCTGGAGGTCCTGTGATCCCATGGATCTGCTGAAGTTCAGGAGCATTGTCCCATCTGGGTCACCAAATGATACTGAAAATGCCGGTCAGAAGAAACTCTCTAAGACTTGTTTTGGAGTTTTAGAAAGCAGTCAGTTCTTTTATTACAGCACTGGATGCATGGGGGATTGTTCCACCTATCGTGCATACTGTCTCGTCTCTCTACAAAAGCTTTATAGTATTAGAACATGCATATTCATTTATTTTCTAATAAATTATTAGCATATGCATCACATTTCCCAGAACTCATTAATAGCTTTAAATGTCCTTTTTGCATGTGTACTGGTCATCTTCAGGGCTTTTCTGATGATTGTAGAAAGTTTTGTCAGTGTACCCTTTAGCTGAATTTTTCTTCTTCACATGCTCAGTTCATCTCTTAGCCTGTTTACAACGCTTCTGTCTCCACTACCTTATCAAAGATTTGATGCCTCAGATTTCCTTATTATCTGTTTTAGACTATAAACTTGACTAAGCCTAGCAGATATGTAACTAACCTTCAGTGTCACATTGTTTAAGCAGAAGGGTATATTCTTTTGATATCAATGGAACATGAACTAATATAAATTAAGGATTTCAAAGTACTTTTAATACATCTATATCAAATGAAAACTAAGAGGAATGCAGAAACGGGTTAAATAAGATCAGTAAAAGAAGTTTTTTCAAAGTTATCTTGCTTAATGTGGTTAAATATCTTAAAAAATTTTGTTTTATTGGACAGGAGTGGAGGAGCCAGACATAAAGTTACGTCTCTATAGTCATAGGTGTTGCCATGTAAATGGAGAATCCTGTACAGTAAGTTTAATAACGGCAGAATTGTACATAAAAGGGAGTGATTTTTAAAAGTTAGTGGAAAAACTATTATTGATTTTATACCAGATAATCTTTATTACTCAGAGTAATTAAATGGAACTATCTGAGGAAAAATGGATTTATGGATAAACTCTTTCGGACCAAGAGGCACACTCATATACTCTGGAATAGCCCTGTACATATTATTCCCATAGGTTATTTGGAATTCTTTCTTTCCCATTACCCTAATGGTCTCAATTAGTGCTATTTTTCTCTGCATCAATACGGGGCTAAATTAATCTCAAATTCGGAGTTAACAAATTATGCAATCTACTCTCAAATAGTGTTTCAGAACTAAGTAGTAAAATTAGAAAGTACACAAAGCATTACTTACAAATATAAAAGCGATCCTTGCATGAGTATAAATCTTCTTCTGTGTCTGTGTTCTGCGAATGTAAACTATTTCTCAAGACCGAAAGCCAGTAGCTTTCCGTAATATGCTGTGGAGCCTGGAGGCAAACTGAGTCCCACATGATGTGGCAATTGCTAGGATAACTAGCTTTATTTGTGAATGCTGAGTATAATAATTTCTCTATGTCAAGTCAGAGGGTTTTTTCTTTATTTTTTTCTCCTCTTTTTTTCCTACTGAACAAAGGGATGATAAGCAGCACTCCATTTCCACCCCATTTTTTATGGCAACGCGTGATGGGTATTTGACCCCTACTTTAACAAATAGAAAGCGAGAGGCCTTCACAAGTGTGGCCTCATTTGTATGCTTTATGTTGAATTTCAGAAGAGCATATTTCACTTTTCTGTGTTTTTCTGTGGCGGTAAATTTTACTCCTGCTGACAAGAGAAAAGCTATAAGCAGAATAAAATTAGCTGGAAAATCTTGAGCTCTGTCATCTTGCTTCTTATAATTCACAGTGTGATTTCATAGAGATCCAAAGCAAAAAAACCCCAGCATTTGCAAAAAGAGAATAAAACATTTCACTAGCAGCTGTGGAAATAATACAGTATTTCACCTATTCATAGCAGAAAAAATAAAAGAGGACTCCAATCAATGCAAGGAGCTTGCTTTTTATGTGTTTCTTCAGTTTGACATCTGGATACTATCAATTTTAAAGCACATTCGCAAGAGTCTTCTGCTTAAAAGTGGTACATTTATTTCTGATCCTTTTCACAAAAATTGTTCTCACTGAGGACAATTTTTTGCAAAAACCAACAAAATATTTTTTACTGTGGAACTGATAGAAATGTGTTATTTGACATGTTTTTATTGCATTAAAAACCAGCCTTTTTGGTCATTTAATTAAAATAAATTTGGAGAGTACTTGAAAAAACCTACTATTTTCAGTGCAGCCTTAGCAACCAACCTACTTGGATTCAGAGGTTATTGCAATTTGTTCTACTTACACAAAAATTAAATGTCACAACAATTTTTAAAAAATAATTAGTGAAACAATTGCTTTGCTTTCAATAATTTTCCTCATATCCTATGAAAAAAAACCCTCCTTGAATCTAAGCACAGCATTTTAAATGTGAGTATTTAGCTGTTACTCCTGAATGTGAATGACCAAGATATGCATACCTGCTGCTCCTACTGAAGTCAGCATGTTCAGAAACAAAGCATGGGTGCAAATAATTTATTTTAGACATTTATGTATAAAACTGTAATTGACTTAAGCTGAAAAATTTTGTTTCTTTCAGAGCAGAGTTGGAGTTCTGAGCTTCCCCTATGTTTTAGAACCATACAGATGACCCCAAACCCACTCACAAGACATATTCTTTCTCTTGCTTTTGAGCATGGTAGTTGATGTTTATAAAATAAAGGACATGTTTCTGAAGAGAAATTAAAGACAAGAAAAAAATGAAAGATCTGAACCAAAGTGGTAATTGCTTTTAACCATTCTTCAAACTCTTTGTGAGCTCAATCTGAATTTACCAAACAGTTTTGAATGAAAACGTTGTTGAAAGTGATTCTTACAAAAATGAAGGAAGTGCTCCATTTAATCCACTAACAAGTTTCTTAAGAGGTACAGGGTTTACATGAACAAGTCATCTTGCAGGATCAGAGACTAAATTTTAAATTCTGCATGATGGAACTTGATTTTCAGTGTTATATTTAAGTGACACTGCTAATTCTGTAAAATAAATAAATTTAGGAACTAGTATCACACTTAATGTAACACCCAGCAGAACTGAAGCTTTAATGTAAAAAAGCACTTAAGAGTTTTTGAATAGGAGAGTTTATGAGAAGATATAGAGTTACATTAACATTTCCTGTTTTACCTTGTGTGTTCAGTTGTTCCAGTAAATTTGTAAAACAATTACGATATTAAGAGCAAGTAATGCCTAGAGATAGCTACAAGAATGTAGGTCAAAGCAGGCATGATTTCTGTTAATTGCAATTTTGTTGGATAATTTCACTGCTCTGAGGGTATGAAACTTGTCTCTCTGTTAGATGTTATCATCCCTCCCTCCCTGTTGTTTGTAATAATACAGGTGAAAACATACTATGTTGTAAAAGTTCCTTTTGCTTCATTAGGCTTATTAAGGCACAGAAACTCCCCCTATTGCTTGTAAGTGATGTTTCCAATTTTTTTAAAGATACTTAGAGAAACTAGAGGTCAAAACAACAGATAAAGAGGCTGACAATGAAGAAATGTAATCATAAGTTTTCTTTGCTACTTCCCAAAAAATCTGGTCTGAGTGTGAATGTGATTGAATTTCTAAAGCTAACTAGCAAAGACGTTGGGAAGCATCATGCAGAGTTGCATTCTTTTTCTATTTGTGACCCTGTCTCCCCTATAGTCTTGCAGAAATTCTGTCATTTGCGGGACAGGTGTGAACGATAGGTTGCTACGATATCTACATCAAGCGTGGGGACAACCTAACCATGTTATTTCACTTCCATGCTTGAAATAACAAGTCCTGTTAAGATAGCTGGTTAACACAACTAGACTATCTTTCTGGGCTTGAGTGAGGTCACAGGTAGTTAAATATTTTTTACAAATCTAGTCCATGCAAGGTTGGGCAGAACCAATTCACTTCCCTTGTCATCTGTCAGCGTACTCCAGGGCTTTATTGCTCCTTTACTTTTTGCTCTTTTCCACTGAAGTTATGACCTTTGTTTTGATTAAAAGGCTTATCTCTTTTGATGTGTTTATACAACACTTCTGTTTCAGGTTTCTAAGTATTGTCATCCTTAGAGACAATAATAGCAGGGAAAAAAAATTAGTTAATTTCATTTCTGCTTTTGCTCCCCCCCCACCTCCGGTTTGCAGTTTTCCTCTTAGCTGGTGTAATTAGTGGTGTAATTAGTTAAACAGCTTTTCTAAATTATGCCTGGGTTGAGATTATGTATTTGTTTTTCAGTTTATGGTGTTATACACTTGGCTTTAGACTCATAAATGCCATGCCCTGTTACCTGCATGAAAGCATTTGACATTCTTTCTGTGTCAGAACTATAACATTCCCATTTTTTATGCTGACAGTACTTCTAAGGACAGGATCTATTCTCCCTGGCACAGGAAAAGGGATCCATGCCTCATGGATTGTGGAAAATTTTTTCTTCCTTAGAATTTCTGGAACTGAACTCAGAATGAAAACTGAACAATTTATTCCTTTTCTTTCTTGGTTAGAATTTTTTTTTTTTTTTTGGGGGGGTGGGAGAGAACAGAAAGCAACTTGAAAGGGTGCAATTGTTGTTTTATTGTGTAACTATTTAATATTATTTAACATCTGGGTACCTGACAATATTGCTATGGGTGATGAGTAAGAAGGAAAAACCTCGATAATTCAAAGGGGGGGAGTTCTTCTGGCATCTTATCTGGTTTGCTTTATACAAGACTCATTTTTCCATATAAAATGTTTCCTTTTTGTTGAGGGAAAGAATTAATACTCCTTCTGTAAGAGAATTTAGTCAGAACATGTTCGTTTCTGCAAGGCCACTTTCCCAAAAATTGATCCGTGCTACTTGTTTTTTAATAATTTCACTAAAATCATAGGGTCCATTCACATGCAGTGCTGGTTCTAGGTTTTTCCAGATGCATCCTGTCTTCCACCTTAAAGACATTCTTTCATGAATTATTAGTACTAATATGGAAAGATTATTTTTTATTCTTGAACTCCATAGTAGATTTTTTTCTGAAGATAAAGTGCAGAATAATTACAAACATGAAGTGTGCAATGGTGAAATCAGCTTGAAAAAAATGATACCAGTTGAGGGGAGGGGCAAAAAGAACTCAGAAATTTTATTGGTTTAATGCTAATATAGGATGCAGAGAATTTTATAAGAAATCTCCTTTCTCTAGAAAGTGAGCATAATTTTTTCAAAGTGAATTCTTGCTGTTTTTTCTGTAGTAGGAATTCCTAATTGGGCAAATATTAACAGATTTAGGGAGGGTAGCACTTTACAAAGGCAATGAGGTGTCATTAAGTATGGTAAGGTATGCCATTCCACACCTGAACTCATTGAATGAAAGGGATTTTGGTTTCTGTATTTGTGCTCTAAAAAGCCAACATCTAAGCGGCAGAATAAAATGCAATGGTGGGAATAAATTTTTAAAAACAACTCAGTCAGAAATGTCTCTTCTAGTGATATTTAGCTTATGAACAATCCATGTCAACTCTCATTGTGGAATGACTCTCAAGATTCATGCTTCAAAAGCAAAGGATCTATTCATTAAAATCCTATACTCAGATGTATGACTATTAACAAAAACCCTTAGTTATTTCTCAACTGAATCAAGTTTGTTTGAAACAATATGGTATAACCATGAAACTAAAACAATCTCTGTCTTGGATGTAGCATGCATCCAAATTTTACATAAACAGCAATGAAGAGTTATTAGAATTATAGAAAAAAAAATTGTTGAACTGTTGAAATGTTAACTTATAAAGAAATACTATAGACGCAATGTACATTTAGCTTAGCTTCAGAATGATTTTAGAGGAACAGTATTTTTCTGATGCGTTACTACTGCTCCAAAGTGCTATGGTAATATAAACAATAATGTATAACAAATACCTGACACCGAATTGTTGCAAACATTAAAGAACAGCATGTAATGGTACAATAGCCTGTGACTTAGAAAATCTGGGGATTATAATGATAACTAAAACCAATATAATGGCAATGAGTATTGTGTTTTTCTTTGGCACCTTATTGTAAAGAAATAAACTAATACAAGTTGTCATTTGCCTAATCAAAATAAGCACCATGATTTTATAAGGATGTTAACTGGAAATGAGTCTGTAAGGTAGTTAAGTTATTTAATGTGATAAGTACATTAGCATAAAGTATATGCTTAGTATTATTCTGGGTTGATTAGTAAGAGGAGAAAACTGAAATAAAGCAAGGGACAGGGAAGTGATATGTATTAATTTTTAATAACCACATATGAGTTTTCTGTGGTTGGCCTGTGTTTTCACACTTACAGCTAATTAATTTCAAGATTGCTAAGAAGAATTTTTAAAAACAACTGGTATAGACAGAGATCTTTTGCTGCTAAAAGATCAATGTTTCCATCCTTGGATGTTTATTTTTTTCTCTGTTTGGGACCAGAAGCTGAAATGTATTTTTATAGAGTAGAAGTTTTCAGGCCCTCTTAGATGAAATGAGTTCAAATACTCCAGTCTGCCACTTTCTGTCTTCATTTCCAGAGTCTAAACATGCTCGCTGGAGGTGTTGCACAGCGTGAAACTGTGCTGATGTTGATTAAGTTGCACGATTTCTGTGCATGTGCACACAGTTGAATGGTTTGGTTCCCTGTAGCATTTGTAGCTGCATAGTAATGCAGCTGAAGGCAGTTTAAGTTGATTATATGTTACAGTAGTGTTTTGTACTTGTGTTACCCCAGCATGAAACTCATGACAATGCAGTTATTTCTCTTTCTTCTTTAAACATTTCTATCAGTTAAGTATAAGGCAGTTTGAAATTGCATCACTTGTGACTTGAGAATATCTAAAATACGATGAAAATTCAGTTAGGACTCGTGAATAAGAAAATGTGGAGGCTACTGGGGCTACTGGGGCTACTGGGGCTACTGGGCACCTGCTGAAATTCTTTCCTGGGAACTGAGGGTTGAATATGGCACATTTAGTGAAGACTGGAGAATTCCCAATACAAAAGTTTTTCTGGTCTCAAAACTATGGCGGGATGGGGAATCAGAATGCTGTGGCTTTGCTGTGCAGTAGGAAGTTGACTTTCTCAGTTGAGATATCAGAGATAGATGCTCAACTTTGTCTTCCACCTGTTCAATCTAGAAATCAGGAGCATTAAGGAAACATACAGGTAAGATCAAGCTTATTTTGAGTGATTAGATGTGAAGAAAAGTTGTTTCCCTAAAAAGGTCTAAAGTATTTTGGCCTGGATATCAGAAAATAGAGTTTTTGTTTTCAACAGCTTCCTAATAATGGTTTCTCATTCAATTGTGGCACTTCTTTTTTGTTGTCTTTTTTAACAAACAGAAGATTTTTAAAACCAGAGTTTTAGATTATTTCCGTGATCAATAATTGCTTAAGACTGCTTAATTATTCACTCACAGTGTTACAGTGCCTTATGGGTACATTGCATAAAACGATATACTCAAATTTACTCCTTCTCTTATAACTAATCATCTGTAAGACCACAACTAATTTTTCTGCTTCCATTTAGCATTTCTTACAGCTCAAATAACACCATTATTTTTATGCCAATTATGTCTCTAAAGATATAATTACTAGTCTTCTCTGTATAATTATAACTTGAATTTCCTGTTAAATTGTTAATAATTGCATCTTCCCTAGATATTAAACACCTCAGGACTGAATCTGAAAGTTGTGATTTTTTTGGTCAGGATGTAGTTTTTCCCAATAACCAGAAAAAAGGTCACATTGAAAAATCTGTTTACTCCAGGCTAGTGTAGTAAAAAGGAAGCACCTTTTATTATTATTAAATTATGATCTTTGAATTAGTTTCTGTACTAGCTGAGGATATCTACTAATACATAAGATATCAAGTGCCATGTTCTGCATTGTGGTCAAGGGCTGGGGACCTGCAATTCAGTCAGTCTAATGTCTTTTGACTGTTTACGTGTGTGTTACATGTCAACAGACCAGATGACAGGAATTTTGGCAGGAATCAGAAAAGAGAACTGAGGTCATGCATTGTGCCTTATTGGCCCATGTACTTCCCATCTCGGTTGTCCTTTGTGGCCTAGAGGAGTGTTGACACCCTTAAAGGTTTTGTTGATTTTGCCTGAGTAGAAAGATAAAGTGTAAAATGGGAAGCAGATAATTTGTCACAGGGAAAGAAGCATGTTGCACCATGCCCAGGTGGTCCTCCCTCAGGTGGGAGCCAAACTGGTGGCAACAGCAAAAGGACAGGCGTGGGAAAAAATTAGACCTTTGGCATGGGACGAAATGTGTAATACAAGCACATAGAGAACTGATATGTGAATAAAATATAGAACAGTTAGAAAGAGGGGACAAATATAGACATGACAACAGAAAAAGTAAGCTGGGCAGGAGTAAGCAACACATAAAAGAAAGAGGAAGCATATAGAGCCCATGGGATGGGAATGAACGTCAAGTGGGAGAAAATGGTTTTTGAAAGTGGGACAACAGAGCACTTTGAGCCCCAACTTTGAACCCTGGCAGGGAACTCATCATGTGGGAATTGCAGGGGATTTCCAAACCCAGAAGTTTCCATAGGATTCATAGGAAATCTGGAAGAGAGGAGGAAAAGGGAAAAGCAAAGGCCTCTTGGAGATTTACAGTGAACCTGAGCTTTCAATGGGCACAGAGCACTCAGGTCTCTTATTCACATCACCACTGGAGAAGTGGGGCTTGCAAGTGTGGTTCTACAGGCAGAAGCATGGCATGATAAACAATAATGCATGCCATTTGTATACCTACAGGACGAATGTAATAATGAATGCCATTTGTATAGTGAGACATGCAGAGGCTTTAGGTGGAAAACCAGGAGCTTCTTAAAATTATATCTTCAGAAATTTTATGTGCTTACTTAAAAAAATACTGAACATATTTGTTATGATTTGTGTAAGGTGATTAACAAAAGCTTTTTGCTAGGCACTCTTTTATAGCTGTAACAGTTTAGGTAGGGATTGCCTGCTTTCATTAGGGTCCCCAGAACAGAGGTTTTCCTATCTGATTTAAATCAAAGTCCAGTGGAGCAGTTAATGAGGTGAAGACTTGAAATATAATCTTGAAGGCATGTTCTCATCTTTTATTAAACAGAAAGCTGAGTGTGAGATTCAGAGCGCTGAATACTCTGGATATTAATCACTTCCTGTAACATCCAAGTAGAGGGCTGTTCTTTATTTTTCTTTACCATTCACAGACTGGATGAAAAATAATCTTGATTGAATTAAATGTTAACCTTAGATAATTTTTCTCTAAATTTTTAAATAACATTTAAATGTTTTATAAATTAAATACTGAGCTTTCAAACTGAGAAATGAAAATGTAAAGGTTTTTTTCTCTTTTTTTTAATTTAAGTATTGAATCAAAACAACTGAAAGCCAAATGATTTTTCAAAGTATTGTTTACAGTTAAATACACCTATTTTGGAAATTAGAAGTTTGGTTGAAAAATGTTTTTCCAGGTCAGCTGAAAAAAAATCCCATACCGTAAGACTTTCTTCAACGATGTTAATAAACTGTTCTGTAATCATGCCGTATATATTTCTGTGTACAGATTATTATTTCCTGTGTTCTTTCTGTTAAATATATTAAAAATAAATAAATAAGCAAATAAGCAAATAAATAAATAAATAAAACCTGAAATAGTCAACTAATTATGTGTCCTCTGGACTTAAATTTAAGTTTATTTTTCCTGTTGGTGCAGGCACTTACTCAAAACCCTTCATCCAGGTTGAAATAACTGGGATGTGTGTATATGAGGAGCTTAGAAGAGCCTGGAGCACACAGAAGGTTATATCCATCCTTTTATCACTCTTGTGTACACACAGCATGACTGAGGTCATGGGGTGGAGATGTGGTGCCTTCCTAGTGTAATGAACTTGGTCATCCCTGAGGTAATTTATTATTACCCATGCAGTCACCTACTGTAGGGCCTGAGGTCTAGAACACACCAACATTAACACCTGTGGATGTAGATCTGGCATACAAACAGACTTGTCCTGACCACTGGTAGGCAAGATAAATTCAGTCATGTAAATAGGAGTGCATGTACTTATGATCTGAATTTTTTTTCCCACTGAGCAGGTAATCTTATCAGGAAAAATACCTGAACAGTTAATATAAAATGTGTCATGGAAAGACTCAAGATAGATATAGAAGTTTAAATGGGCTGGGAGAATAAAGCTCTTTCGTACTTTGTCAAGTCTCCTCTTAAACTTATTTGATGAATATATAGAAGACCTGCATTAGTGAGGGCTGTATCTATTTTGAGACAAGTAATCTTGCTATCTGGCTAATGTCTACATTTTGTGTAAACATAGTGTGATAGTTTCACCATAAAAATAATATATTTCAGATTAAGAGAGTAAATGTAAAGGAATAAAGCTCTCAAAAGGACAGAATACTTCAAAGCATCCTGCCTAGGAATATTGACAAAAATAATGGGTTACATATCATTTTAAAATGCTGTCTCTATATTTGTGGGGTCTTGAAGTGGTTTTAAAATTACTTTTCAAATAATATTTGCCTTTACTTGACTTTCCACTGAAGTGTGATTTAATGAGCCATTGCCTGGCAGCTGTTTTCTGCTTTTTATCTTAGACGTGCTACCTGGTTGTTGTTAAAGGAATTTAACTCAGTCTGTGGCTAACTCTAGGTTTGCTTTATTGTCAACTCAGAGTTGGGCCATCACCTCAGTGAGTGGCAAAGGCATTACAAAAATCAAGCTCTCTATATATGCTAAATTTAACATTATACAATAGATATTCTTTTCAAAGTTCTTGGTGTTTTCCCATGAACCCTCCATTCCATATTTCTCATTAATTTAAAATTCTATAAAAGTCCACAGTGGTTTTCAAACGCAGCTGATTCTTACTGTCTCATCTCAGTGCCTCTTTAGAAGTTGCAGCCTGCTGGTCCTACTCTGATCACTCTATTCACTTATCTTCTTGAATAATCTTCCTGTCTGCTCACCTTTGCACTTCTAACAGAAACTTACATGAAGACATTTAACTTATGTCTATGTTTAAATACGTAATCTTTCACAATTCACTTACTCCAAGTTAATCACTTGTCGTCTATAATTGACAAGTCTCTAAATTCTATTATTCTTGTTGATTCAGCTGGATTGGGTTTAAACCAAACATGGAGAAGGCTAAACAAGGGACAAAGTGAGATACAGCATGGTTTTATGGCTTATAAGAATTATTATTATTCTATTATTTCATAGCACCTGTTTCTCATTTTCCATCTTAACCATAATACTTCTATTAATCAATATAATTTTACCTATAAGCATTTTCTTAGAGAGTTCTTTTGCAATTCCCTCCTGTTGTTTTTCCTCACACTCCTGCAATCTTATTTACTTATAACTCCACATTTCTCTCTCTGTTTTCTGAGCAAAAAGATGGCAACAACTTATGCAACATAGAAACAAAACAATCACAGACTATAATGACTACTTCTGTTAGTCCTGTAATTTGACCCTAAAGTTAACCAGAGCAACCTTAATAGCATAAAAAGATGTTAGTAAAACAGTATAAGGTCCTTCCCATCTAGGTTCAAATCTACTTTTTTTTTATTATTATTATTTTTTGATATATACTTCATCCCTTGGTTGAATATTATGGACTTGAATTTCAGGACTTACACCTTTGTACTAATAGGCATGGTTATGCATTTGGAAAAATAATTTTGCAAAGACTACTAATACTGCGTTACTTGTTCATCTCCATACAAAAGACTAGTTTTTGCAGGTACATACGTTCCGGGAACAGCAAGTATTCTGCAAAACAAAATTTCAGCTGGAGAAACTCCAACAGGTTGTCTGGGAGTGTTTCTGATATCCCATAATACCAAATTCAAAGCATTAGGCCATTTCAAACCCATCTGTTTACAAACCTTGACTATTTTTTCCTTCAAAGTCTTATTCATTCACTCTACGTGTCCTGAGGATTCAGGATTATGTGGGGTGTGAAGCATTTCTCTTATTGTGAATGCGGACGTGCAGGTCAATTTATATAGGAAAATGAAATACAGCTATAAAATTTTATCAGTGGGTCTGGAATGATAATCCTCCAGTGTTTATGAATGGACAAGTATACCTATTCTGTATGTCATTTGTGATATTAAAAAAATAATTTTGATGGCAAGTATCTCTGATAATCATAATAAATATATATTTTTAAATGTCAGGATCATTGGTTTACATTTACCTTTGGTAAATAATAAAATGTTGAGCTTCATTTGGAGACAGCAATCTTCTGTGCTCTTTTTCTGTTGCTACTGTATAAGGTATAGGTTTCCACTGCTGCAAAGCCATAGAATAGCTGACTTTAAGCCTATTGTGTTTATTTCATTCTTAGAAAATGTGTCACTGTTTCAGGTCATGCAGCACAGTGATTTGTGGCAATTCCATACTTTGAAGAAAAAAAATCTGATAGCAGACAGCTTTTATTATTGGTTATAATATGGTAGTTTTGTGGGTATAAAAAGTTAGAACAAACCTTGCTGAGCAAAAATTTTTAAAGACCAGATGGGAAAGTCTTGCAAGGTTATACAAATGATCCATCTGGACCTGCACTGGAGATTTTAGGACATGTGTTTTAGGGGGTGTGAGTGCCAGCCTGGTTACTATTTGCAGTCCATGTCCCTTGTACTCTCCCAACATCAATAATTTCCTTACTAAGGATATTAGAAAATACATTCCTGACAGTATCTCTTTGATGGACCTGTGATCCATAAATTTGTCTTGTCCTATTTTGAACTGGCTGACATTGTCCACCTCCCTGACCATCTGCAAGTTCCAGATACTCACTACCCCATGTATTAAAAAAATAAATTTAAAAAAATCTACTTTCTTCTGTGTGTTTTAAACTGATCTCCCAGTTTCACTGGGTGTCCCCTATCCAGGGTTTGTGAGATCTGGCAACAGTTCTGCATTCACTTCGTCTGCTGCCTTAATGATTTTGTAAATCTTGGTCATATCCCTCCTCCATCTTCTTGCTTGGAAAAGCAACTACTCCTGGGGAGGTAGTTGCTCCATTTCTTTGATATCTTTAGTCACCATCCTCAGCACCTTCCCTCTGTCTTCTCTACCATCTTATTAAGTTGCAGAGGCCAGAACAGCCTATAGTACTCAATCAGGAAAAAGTCACATTCTCTGGGTGAAACACTTACACTGGTACATAGTCTTTGTGCAAGTATGCTCTAGTACTCTGTGTTGCTAAATTAAAGAGGTAGAGGAGTTGTCTTAGTTTCTCTTTGTGGATTGCCAAGCATGCCATAAACTCTGCTGTCTGTGCTTTGGCAAGATGAAGACTCTGAGCTCCATTTTTCAGTTGCTGACCAGTACATCTGAGCAGAAACTAGTTTAGTTTGTTACTAGGATGGGCCGGTAACATGCTACAGTAATTTAGTTCTTCTCCATCTGTCTTCAAGAAAGGTGATGCTGCATTTGAAAACACCTTATTCTGGTGAGGCTAGTTCTTTGGGTTCAGGATTTTTCAGCCTGTCTTTCCACACATCATTCCATGAGCACCATCAACAGCTACCATGGAGGAAAAGAACAATGCTAATGAAAAACTGATTTCACTTCACTTTTATCTCAGAAGAGCTAGCAATAGTGAGGGACTTGGAAAAGGTTGCTGTCTATCTGGGTTGAATACATAACAGTAGTCTGCATGGAAAGGAGTCTTCAATCTTCTCAGTCTCCCAAGTTGAATATTTTCATTAAGTATTTGAAAATTAAATGTGAGCACATTGTGAATGATCTATTTTAAATGCATTCCACAACTAACAGCTGCAAAGCCTAAAGATATATCTATACAAAATATTGATTTCCTTAGAAAATAGTCCCTTCACCTCCAGATTTAACTCCTATCTAGTCTGCTTGTGTTCATCAACTATGCCTGCAGCTATTCAAGCAGTTAGTCAGGTAGTTTTCACATAAACCTATGCTCCTACACATACCAGGATTTTTCCTCCTTTAATCAGAACAATAAAGAGAAAAAGAAGGACAAAATAGATATTCTGCAGAGAAGAATGGAAGGCTTTGTCTGACCTACCATACATATCTCCTGTCTTAAAGTACAGGACAGGGAGGTGAGTGTCAGGTGCTACTAGGTGCAGAATTGTGGTCCTTTCCTCTGATATTCACTAATTACACTACATGACTTGTAACCGCTGAATACTCCTTCAATGACCAACCCCAATATCCTCCTTATTTTACATTTCAGTCTTACCTCCTTGTGATAGTTCAACTTAGCTGGCAGCCAAACAGGACACAGACACTCACAGCACTGCACCCTCCTCCCCGCCCTCCAAGGAATCAGGGAGAGAAAGGAGGGGTAAAGTTAAGGAGACTTGTAGGTTGAGATAAGAACAATTTCATAATTATAGTAAAATAAAATTAAAATAATAAGAATAAGAATAATAATGATAACAGATATATATATATTCTGAGTGATGCAGAGTACAATTGCTCACTACCTGCTGATAATGATCCCAGAGGAGTGAAAAGGAACACCGAAACCAAAATCAAACTGGAAAAGTGAGCCTGAGCAATTCCCAAGAGAATCTCCCCTCTTTCTGGTCAGCCCTGGTTAATATACTAAACATCATGTAATATGATATGGAATATCTTATAGGCATATCCAACTGTCAATTCTGGGTTTTACTAACTACTACACTTTTCTTCTCCACTCCCCCCTTCCAGTCCTCTCTTCTTGGAAACTGCCCAAGCATGGTGTCCTTGTAGTTATCAACATTGTTCTTGTAACAATCTTCACTGAAACCAAAACATGGTGATTTCTAGCTACTAAGAAGAAAATTAACCCTATCCTAGCAAAAACTAGGACACTCCTACAATGCAAGAGCTTTATTTTTCATTGCAGTGCCATTTACAAGATGTTAAGCGCAAGCAGCTGTACACTGTGCATATGTATGTATATTTCTCCTGAGCTTTTTTTCTTCCACCAATACAGCAATTAGACTGAAGCTGCAAAGGGGTGGAAGAAGAAAAGCTCTCCCTGTGCAACTTCCTCTATCAAGTTGCACATCTCTGAAATAAATTTCTGGATTCACTGCTTTTGTAAGGATGCCAGCTTGGCACTCTAAGCAAGCAAATGAACAAATAAAGTGAAACCAAGCAAATTCTAGCTTTCAATTAGAAGTCTTGAGTCTATTATACACTTGTACCCTCTCAACAGCTAGTATAAAGGTCTTCAACCTGTTCCCTTGGGGGTTTCTTGGTAGAGAGTTTCCATTCTGTCAAAAGGCTCTTTCTGGGCAGCTATCGCCAGAAAGTAATGTCTGAGCTACTAGATAGTAAACAACAATGCAGTCCCACAGGGTCTAGGGTGACCTGAATAAGGTTTAAACTAAAGGTAGTGACAGCCATTCAATCATTCCAGAGTATCTGTGCACATGTGCATGTATGAATATTTTAAATAACCTTGATCAAAACCTCAAGCAAAACAACTTACAAGACAATGTGAAATAAAGGATGTTTTTGACAGCAGTTTACTTTTATCTGTACAAATAAATAAATTTGATTACAAATGTGTCAGGGTATGTCCTTATCAGTCCTTCCAAGATTTTATGCAGTTTGCAATTTTCACCTGTTCTCTCCTTGTGTTACAATATGGGTTAAATCTTAAATTGTTGACAGAATTTGTGGGCTTTGTTTATTCTGGGATAAGGAGGTGATGAGATAAGAAGACCTTCTAATGCATCTGGAAACAACTGCTCTTGTATATCCTTGAGTAGTGAATTAAACTATCCCAAAAGTATTTAACAGATCAGCAAATGCTGATGAAGTAAACTTTGGATTGTTGTCCTAAAAACTGGGTCCCTTACCCGGTGTACAAAGAGCAAATCTGCACACAGAGTGGAGGTATTTCCTTTCATTGCATACATGCGCGTGTATTGGTGCCTATCCCAAGACAGCACACCAAGTCTTCAAATCCACAGTTACTTATACAAAAAGTATTAACGTATTCAGCCTCCTAATACATATACATTGTTATTTTATTAATTGGTTGTCTAAAATATCTTCACCTAGTATGTAAATTAGTACGCATGCTCAATCCTATTACTCTGCCTATTTCTTTTGAGTTGGAGGTATGAATTGAGTAGAGGATCTGTGAGTCTGTGGTCTCAATCTTCCCCCTGTCAAAATTAACTTTCCTTTAAGGTCACAGTCTTTTGCCAAGCCAAAGTAGTTCTTCAGAGCTGGCTAACTGAGTTAGCGATTTATCAGTTCCACCTCTGCTTTTTGATGGCTACATCCTACCTATCAGACAAAGGTACATTTTAAAAATCATAAATCTACCATTTTTTTTTATCTATAGTCCCAGTAAGAATGGAGCTATACAACAGATACTTCTAAAAACAATATACCTTGTCAGCTTAATTTATATTTTTCTACAAATGTTTCCATATATCTAATAGATTTAACTATCCTTTAATATCTCAACATCAGGATGAATTATCCTCATTAGCATGGTAAAACCACACTGCTAGAGGAGAAAAAGCCTTCCACTCACAAAAGCTCACCCCTCACTAGGCATGTGTAGTGAATTTAAAAAGTACTGTATCTTTAAACCAATGTAGAAATGAAACTAACCAATGATTATAAGGTAGGCATTAACAGCAGGTGTTACTAACCCTTCAGAACTGTGTAAATATGTATCCCAATTGTATTCACATGTGCTATCTTTATGGAAAACTACCTAGCACCCAGACTTGCGCAACTCTGTAATAGTCAGTATCTTGACCAAATATGTTGATTGGTTTGTTGCACATCAGGTAACAAATCCAAGTTTTTGTCTGATAACACTTGTATGTAGACACTCCCTAATGTTGTCAGGATGAATGTGATGACATAGAATTATGTGTCCAGGATTAAATTATACATTTATTTATTCTTAATTCCTGTGATTCTCCATCTCTCCTTCTTCCTGTGACCCAAAAAATGGGAGAGTTTTGCCTATACTGTATTAACATCTACAGTCCAAGCAACTTCCTCTATTGCTTTTTCCCACTGGCCTTGTGCTAATGTGCCTTGATTGCTGAACAATTTGTCTTTACTACCAAGATTTCTTTATTATTTCCTTCATCTTTGCTATTTCCCTAGCATGAGTTCTGTTTTGTTGGCAAAATCTAGGCTGTTTTTCAAACTTGTTTGTGAACCACTAGGTATATTTCTATACTACACAGAAACACAAAGTATAAACTGGAGTACTGGCTCTTTCATGTGGTACTGTATGGAGGCACACTGGACCTTGCCTCCAGTAGTCATACAGTCTTGCACTGGCTGCACTGCTGCTTTTTCCAGTAGTGAGTTATTACTGGCTTTGAAGCTTGCTCCTTTGTGTGCTATAGATATGCACTTAGAGACATAACCTTCCAGATCCATGCTTTTCCCTTCATGGACATACTACCTCATCTCCAATTAGTGGTTCCATTTGTGCTTCAAAACCATTTTTACAGCAGTAATGTCAATTGCTTATTTGGAGAATCAACTTCAGGACATTTCCTCAATTGAAGTTTACCAGTTTTATGAGCATTTTTTCAGTGCCTAGTTCACTGGGCCACCAGTAAGTGGTCTTTTTGCTCTGTATAAATTGACCAACACATGTGCCATGCCGAATTTCCTTATAGGAAAGTCATTAGCTTTGCTTGCTATTGTTGGCAAGCAATCACAGATTCACAGAATTACCTTGATTGGAAAAGACCTTTAAGATCATCAAGTCCAGTCAGTAACCTAACACTGGCAAGTCCCCTAAGCCATGATTAAACCATGTCCCTAAGCACTATGTCTACGGGACTCTTAAATGGATGAGGACTCCACCACTGCCCTAGGCAACCCATTCCAATACTTGATAACCTTTTCAGTAAAGAAATTATTCCTAATAACCAATTCTAAACTTCCCTTGGCTCAACTTGAGGCTGTTTCCTCCTGTCACTTGTTACTGGGGAGAAGAGACTAACCCCCACCTCTCTATAACCTCCTTTCAGGTAGTGGTAGAAAGCAATAAGGTCTCCTCCCTTCAGCCTCCTTTTCTCCAGGCTAAATAACCCCAGTTCTCTCAGCCATTCCTCATCAGATTTGTGCTCCAGACCCTTCCTGAGCTCTGTTGCCCTTCTCTGGACATGATCCAGCACCTCCTTATCCTTCTTGTAGTGAGGGGCCCAAAACTGAACACAGTTCTTGAGGTGCTGCCTCACCAGTGCTGAGTACAGGAGTAAGATAACTTCCCTGGTCCTACTGACCACACTATTCCTGACACAGGCCAGGGTGCCATTGGCCTTCCTGGCCACCTGGTCACACTGCTGACTCACGTTTAGCCAGCTATCAGTCAACACCCCGAGGTCCCTCTCTGCCAAGCAGCTCTTCAGCCACTCCTCCCAAAGCCTGTAGTGCTGCCAGGGGTTTTGTAGCCAAAGTGCAGAACCTGGCATTTGTTCTTATTGAATCTCATACAATTGGCCTCAGCCCATCAATGCAGCCTGTTCAGATCCCCCTATAAAGCCTTCCTACCCTCAAGCAGATCAAAAATCCCACCCACCTTAGTGTCACCTACAAACTTAAAAAGGGTTCACTTGATCTGCTCATCTAGATCACTGATAAAGATGTTAAATAGGACTGGCCCCAGTACTGGGCCCTGAACACCACTGTTGACCAGCCAGCAACTCCGTTCACCATCACTCTTTGGGCACAACTGTCCAGCCAGTTTTTTAACCAGCTAAGTATACACCCATCCAAGCTGTGAGCAGCCAGTTTCTGCAGAAGAATTTTGTGGGAAATGGTGTCAAAGGCTTTACTAAAATCCATAAAGACAACGTCCATGGCCTTTCCTTCATCCACTAAATGGGTGACCA
>NW_010298890.1:54914-68778 GCF_000700745.2 Antrostomus carolinensis | reverse complement strand
AGGGGGGGGGGTAGTTGTGGGTTTTTTCCCCTGTAGCCTGAGAGAAGAACAAGGATATAATCTTGATTTTTCCATTCTTCCCTTGACACTTATAACTGAAAAGGGCTACAAAGATGATGAGGGGCCTGGAGCATCTGTCATATGAGGAAAGGCTGAGAGCTGGGACTCTTCAGCCTAGAGAAGAGAAGAATGAGGGGACCTTATCAATGTCTATAAATACCTGAAGTGCGGAGACCAAATGGATGGGGCCGGACTCTTTTCGGTAGTACCCAGTGACAGGACAAGGGGCAATGGGCAAAAACTGGAACACCGGCAGTTCCATACAAACCTTAGGAAAAACTTCTTTACTGTGAGGGTGAGGGAGCACTGGGACAGGCTGCCCAGAGAGGTTGTGGAGTCTCCTTCTCTGGAGATGTTCAAAACCCACTTGGATGCAGTTCTGTGCAACCTGCTGTAGGGAACCTGCTTTGGGTTGGACTAGATGATCTCCAGAGGTCCCTTCCAACCCCTACCATTCTGTGATTCTGTGAAATAATAATGTGAAATAACCAATGATAAGATGTTTCAGAAGGCTGATTGGAATAGACAGTCCACTAGACCTGTGTTGTGGAAGGCTTGCAAAGTAGACTGCATAAAGCATTGCTAGGCCTTTGTACTCAAAGCTGTTGGCTAAAATCTTTAAATTTCCTAATACACATAGGCTTTCAAGTCCTAATTTCCAAAGTGTTCAAATTGATTTGAGTGCCCACAGGCCAGATTTTGTTAAAGATACTGGGAATTAAGTGTTTGAGTACTTTCTCAAAACTGTTTCTCTATTTGCTATATGGAAGCTTGTGCTACACATTTATTTTCAAAAGTACTAGGAGAGGAAGTCCGTTTCCTCTCGAATTGCTGAGAGAACTCTCAGCTGAGTGCTTTCCCTCTTCTGACAGGATTTGTTGTGCAGTAGTTTACAGTGCTGGCCCACTTGGGCATCTGTTACCTGGGAAGAGGCCTGTGCTCAGCGACTGAGGCATCTAGTAAAATCTTCAGAAAGCTTCAGTGTTAGGCTCTACTGGTCCTCTTGCTGCCCAAGTATTGAGTGTTGATGCTGATTTCCAGGACTGGTCATTATTTAGACCAACAGTCTTGTTAGTTCAGCTACCTCAAACTTTTGGAACACTAATTGTCTTGATAATTTATGAAGTTCAGTTTAAAGTGTATGTGAAAGCCTAAAATATTTTATGATTACATTTTAAACTATAATTAATAAGAAATGAAGATGTCAAAAATAAGGTTATGATAACCTACTGTGTGCTACCTAACTGAATAATTGCTAGAGTATTTTAATTTGTCCAATTAAGTACATAGTCCTTACTAATTTATCCATTAGCTTTTTACAAAAATGCCACATGTTCATCTCATGGAAAAATCAAACAGTCAATATAGGAAGCATGGTTGCTTCACATCATAGTTGCTTTGTCAGGAGACTTACTGGCAACCTCCGGTCAGGGGCCTAATTCTACATTGAGACTCATCCTGTGTTCTTTCATTTTGTATTTTTTGCTCTTACCAAAGCAAAAAGACTCTCACAGAAATATCTACTATTGATCTATGTTGTGAAATTTAAAATTTTATCAATCAAAGTTCTGTTCTTTTGTAGTCAAAAATCAATGAGCTATTATTTATGTCAAATACGACTTTCACATCACTAGTCTTTACATCCTTCCTTTTTTTTTAACTGCAAAGCCATTTGGCAGAGAGCAGTCTTCTATTGAAAATGGATCTGTGATCCAGGTTTTGTTTGTTAGTGGCAGGAAAGGGTTTTTTTATTAAATTTGGTGGCTCAAATTCAACCACTATACTTTTATGTTAGCTTCGAGATCAAAATGAATCTTCACTTCATTTTCAGCAAGGATTTTTTTAAGGATTCCAAGTGATGGCAATTTTGTTCTTTTTCCTGTGCTATAGGCTACAGTTTACTCTGCTCTTTGTTTTATCAAGAATACTTAGAAAGCATAGCTTTCAGTCACTGCAAACCAATATCCAACTCATTGAGATATGTGAACAAGTTAACTAAGGAGGCAGCTCTTGAGAGCTGTAACTCAGGCTCAAAACAGTTTTAATTTAGAACTAAAATCACTGTGGAAAACTTGCCCTTCAGAACTGGGCTCCAGGAGAGCTTAAGCTTGCCTCTCTGTGAATGAGTCTTTGGTTATTTCTGACTTTACAGCACAAAAATGAAAGCCACCATGAATTCAGTGCTTCTACTTTAGTAAAACTGATCAACAGTCCATAGCTTTTCTTCTTAAATCAAACTCCCCTTCTTTCACAATTCAGACTAATTGCAAATAAGCAGCCAGTGTCAAACCTTCTAAAACTCCAGCAGTATTTGGTAGCTTTATCACGAATGTTACCAATAGATCCTGAAATCTCTTGGGCCACCTTCTGCATGTTTTAACCATGATTTTTTTTTTTTTTTTTTTTTTTTTTTTTTTTGTTTTGTTTGTTTTATCTCTGTGTATGTAAAATATGTTGGGAGAATTTTCCATAGGAGAGCAGGGAGATTGAACTTAAAGAGCAGGGAAGGTGTCAACTAAAGGTGTGGGTGAAAGACTTGCCACTCAGTTTAGACAGCTTTGGCTCCAGGAAATTTTTTCGTTCTTCAGCAGCTCTACACACCTAAGATACTGCTCTTTATGTGGTACTGGATGTGTCTCAATCCCAAAATTTTCTAGGTGCTAAGATTGAGACTAGTCAACTACCCTTCTGTGTAAAACTTATATGTGTTTTCCTAGTCTTATAGTTGAGCTTTTATCCACTGTATAAACTCATCTATTTTCACCCACCCCATATATGCTTCAGCCATAAGGGAACTCACCATGCATCCATGGTTTCTGAGCTCCTATTAGTTTGCTCTATACAGTAAGTAGCACAGGTGAGAGGCTTTTTTGGATGGGTCCCCTTAGCAAGAGAGTCTTTCTGGTGGTGGTAGATTCTCCATTTATTTTAAACTTGCCTGTTAGCATGTGTTTGACAGGAGAGACCCTAGCAATGAGGAATGGACCTTTACAGACTTGTCTTGGTAGCTTGAGCTGTGCAGCTTGAGACATGCTGAAGGCTACCCCCAGCAGAATGCTGGCCAGCCAGCTGTGTGCCAGATGACAGCACAGCACACAACTGCACACAGCCATGTCATGTGAGACACTATTAAATAAAATACTGTGCTACTGCCACTTCCTTTAGCTGAAAGTGTCTAGGGAGTGTGTTAGGTTTTGGTGCATTGTTTTGAGCAGTCCAGTGCTCATGACAACTGTCTGAAGGTAAAAGGTGTTTGGAAAGGGGGAAGGGATTTAAGTAGACTGGTTCTCAGCAAATATGGAAAAATTTTTCCTAGTAATGTTTTCCATATTTGGTGCTTACACTTAGGAAATGATGCAAGCCTCACTCCTTAGGAGAGTCCCAATATGGTTACGAAGTAATTCTGAGAATGATGTGATAAAGTGCAGTTCAATATATGAAATTTCCTTGAAAAAATGTGCTTTGTTTCCTTGGCACTATAATATTCTTGCTATCGAAATGTATTCTCTGTGTCAAATCATTCTGTCTTAACCTCAGAAAAAACTGCCTGTGATTTCAAAGGGAGTTTTGCCTAAGGTAGGGCTTGCAACGACCAGGAATTAGTGTAATGTGACCCACCATTTGTATTGCTTTGGGGTAAATTTAAGAGAGAAGATTTAACATTGTGTGTGTCATGCTGAGATATTGCAATATCTCGGATGGGTTATTAGGCACCAATCCAAAGGTTAAGTGCCGCAACCACATGAGATGTGGCTTTATCCTTACTTGATCTATGCCCGTGTTCTGTTTTGTAGTCCTCTGAAATAGGTATTATCCCTAGAATAAACCAACACATTTATAAGACTTTATTGAAACCTATTCTAAGCTATTAAATGTAGTTTCAGTAAAAAAGTGTGTGCATATATATATATATCAATTGAAATCTAGAAATCAATCCTTGTATGTGTGAACTCACTGAGGTTTTGCATCTGGATCCTAGTGTGCACCAGATAAATATTTACGACCTTTGGGAAAGTCTAGATATGAATTTGCAGGTTAGGACCTTTTCTAATTTACATGCATATATCTTTTTGGGGTTTTATTTTCCATGCTGTTTTTGCTTGGCTTGCATTAAATAAAATGCTTCAATGGAGTGTGGTAGTCTAGCATTTGTTTTGCCTCAGGAGTAGATTGCCCCATCTTGCATATCTGGTCAAGTAAATTGCTCTCTTGCCTGCATACTTCCATAATAGTACTGGGCTTTAGACCTTCATGTACACCCCCCCAGTGAGCAGAACCACAAGGGGCTGGGTCTCTGTTGTACTAACAGTCTTCTCTATTGTAATGGATGCATTCATCTCCTATTTACATAAATTAATAGTTAAAACTTGTTTGATTGCTTAAGAAAACTCATTTAGCTTTCAGAGTAGCTGTATTATGAGCACTGTGGCAATTGCTCCCATTGACTTATCTCCTGCTGGTTCACTGGGAACCAGTCCATCTCAGGGTCAGGTCCCTAAGCTTCATTGCAGAATTAAATAAATAGCATTTAAAAGAAAATGCAAATAATCTATTCAATACAAAGTGAATGTTGGGGAACTTCCTTATGTGAAAAAGCAGTTGTGTTTAAAATTTTTAAAAATAAAATGGTATTTTTGTCTGAAAGGCTAATTTTTGCTTAGGAAATAGATCAGATGTTTTATCCATTCTCTGCTAGTCACTGGAGAGTGTTTGACATTGTAAGAGAAAGGTCAGTTTGTATAACCTGAAGTGGGAGGGGAACGTTTAATGTTAAAAACTTGGCCAGATTTTTTTGTTGGTGCTATTATTAATTGAGTGTTCTGCTTTGCCTTTTTAATTTATCATCTTCAGTAAGTGATTTTAATTTTTCTTTATTTCCTATTTGGTTTTTTGATAGATTGGAGAAAGAGAGCATTCAGCAGAGCATTAGCAATGAAGCAAAGGCCCGAGCCCTTCAGGCCCAGCAAAGAGAGCAGGAGCTGACACAGAAGATGCAGCAAATGGAGGCCCAGCATGAGAAAGCTGGGATGTGGAAGGGAAAGATTAGAGCCTGGGCACTCACTCACAAGCCAGGCCCACGCCTTACTGTGAAATGACATCAGGAACACCTGTAACCTTTGGCTGGCCGAAGGGAGCAGATGCTAACTACACCGGAGATTCCGAATTACATATTAGTTAGCGTTTAAAAGAGAAAATGGAAAGTATTGCCCACTGTCTGTTGATTTCAGAGTGCTGCTCTCACATCTGTTGCACCATCTGGATTATGAGTTTATTTACCTGTGTTCAAGAAACGTAAAGCTGAGAGAGACCACAACAAAGTAGAAAAACAAAGGGCTTGTTTTTGGCTGGATTTTCAGGCACACATGTTATATAAAGAAAATAGCATCAGAAGCTCTGCGGGAAATGCTCTGAGCTTACAGTTAAAGTCTCCTGAATAGCATTGAACAGTTCCCACAGTACACACATTATAGCTACTCTAAAAGCTTAATGAGTTTGCTTCGGCATCCAAACTGGAGAAAAGCTTTAGCCATTAATCGGTTCTTAATTCACTGTCGCAGCTGGATGTAATTCACTGGCTCCAAATTGATATGTTCCTTTATTTAATCTTTGCAGCCTCAAACATTTTTAGCATTACCATGTGCCCCCCACACACACACCCTCAATCTAGAAGAAAGATGTTTAATCCCTTGCATACTTCAGGTTCTTATAATAGCAGACTTCATTGCATTGACTTAGCTGATCAATAACTTCTAACCTTTAATCTAGAAGTAAAATGGGTATTCCAAACAAATAGAAAAAGCCTTTTGTTATTGTGAACTACTATGCCAACAACATTAATAAAGGTGCATATTATAAACAAAAAAAGAATTTTTTTGAGAGGAAATCTCTAACCTCTGTACATGAAAAGGAGGAGGAGTTTCAGCTCTTATAGAATATGTTATATTCATATGTTTAATAAAATACTATTTTTACTCACCAGTACTGTACTACCTTTAGAAAAATGATGTAGCCTGTATAAATCCTAAGCAGTATCAGATGATACCTGAGGTAGCAGGCACATTTACATCTGCCAGCTGATTTTCTGCCTTTTTTGCAGCATGGTGACAGTACTAGAAGACCTTTCCGTGTTTTCAGGGAATGCAAGCAGCTATATTATGGCTGTTGTCTACACAGTAGGAAAAGAAAAGAAGCTCTCAGAACCATTTTTCTCTAGCCAGCACATCTGTATATGACCGAGTGTAATTTTGAACAAGAGAGGCGTAATTTACCCTCCTGGTGCATAAATTGTCCCAGCATACAAAAATGAAACAATATTAAGGCTGAGTTTGTTTTTTATATATCTGTAGTAGGATTAGAAGGAGTTGAAAATGGTAGTCATTTATTATGTACATAAAGAAACCCTTGTGTATTATGACCTTACGCAAATTCCTTTTCTGTGTGTAACAGTGGTCTCTCTTTCCCTGATTTTAAAAGCAGAAATCAAGAAACATAATTTTGCAATATCTTCCTTTTGAAAGAATAGAGGTGCTTGATTTCTAGGTCACAAGTTTTGGTGCAGCCCAAACTGATAGTAACTGAAAATTAATTTATAAAATAGTTTCACTGCAACTGTCACTGGGCAATAATTTGATATCTTATCATTTAAAAGGAAAAAATAGGTTAATCATAGTAAGCACAGGACCCAGTAAATAAAAGAACTGCTTTTTTAAGGAGAGAATAAAATGAGTCTGCAGCGTGTGTTTGGGTTGCCAGTGTATCCTCTGCACCAGTTGAGCAAGCAAAAGGCTGCTAAGGCATGGCTTGCCAATTTTTTTCCTCACAGAAATGTCAGTAAACTTCTAGCTAAAAAGCAAAACCACCAGATTAGATACGTAGCCTTTATGGGGATTCTTCTCATACAAGACCTGATTCAGTGGCGACATTGCTTTAAGAATTTAGATTACCATATTCTGACATAGAGCTTTTATTTGATGAATGATGATGTCATAATTCCATGTCCAAGTAACTGAAGTTTAAAAACCATACCAAAACCAGAAGAATTTAGAGAAAAGAAATTAAGAATATATAAAATCGTTTCTAAATTATCTATACATTTATTTCATTGTAAAATAAATTTCTAGTTTTATAATTTTATAATTTCTAGTAAATGAACTGGATTCACTGCTGACCTCCCAGAATACATTCATAGCAAAATTAAAGGAAGAATGTTGTACATTGGCAAGGAAGTTGGAACAAATGTCAGAAAAATACAGGTTAGTATATTTTTCTTATCCTGTCCCTTTTATTGTTAGGACATGCTTCCTTATTTTTTAATTTGTATTTTAATATTTATTGTTATTCATCTTGTCCCAGGTATTACACATCATCTCAATATAAAATATGCCACTTAAGAAATATGGAAGAATTTTTATCCAGGGTAATTTCAATTTTCTGCTTTTCAGATTATGTTTCTGGCTATTACTTCAAATTTCTTAGACAATTCTAATGTAAAAATTGCATTCTATGTTCTTCCTGATGTTCATATTCCTAATATGAAGAGTGGAAAATTGTTAACATAGCTACAATTTGAGTTTATCTGAAATTATATGAAAAATACTAAATATTTAAAATTCTCAAAACTGTAGTCTGTTGGTTTAATTATTTACTTAAAGCTCCATTCACAATACTACACACTGAATAATTATCTCTGAAATAATTGTCATCAAAATTGCTTGTTATTGAAGTTCTAATTCTGCTACCACTTGTTATGTGGTGCTGTTGTTAAAATCAATAGCAGGTCTAAATACAAAGCCATTAAATTTCAGGAATAGCACAAGACCTGAAAGCAATAACTGGTTTAAATAAATACAAAAGTATGAAGGTATCTATTTAAAAGTTTTATAGGACAGGACTATTTGTAAAATATATATATATAAAAATTGTAGTTCTATACTAGTAAATCATTGGATTTTACATTTTTAAGTGTGAAAATAGTGTTTGTTGAAACTTTTTATAGGGTTCATATTTAGAGTAGTAAACAGGACTTAAGTGGTGAATTGGCCTTTTACAACTTCTTTCAACTTCTTTAAATTTCATGCTAAGAGAAACTGGTAAATAAGGGTAGGAATCATCTCACATGGCTTATGTGAAGTAAGGAAAACACTCGGCAAAGATAAAATTGGCTTTCAAGACAGGATTCTTCTGCTGGGCAGATTTAATCATCCTGTTGAGGTAACATAACAGGGACAAGACTCACTCAGGGAGAGAGCTCATTTATTCCAGTATCCTGTCTCCAGGAATGGTCAAAGGTGAATGATATAAGTAGATGAGAGTCGTATATGTAAAAAAATACATGATGCTTCCCACAGGTACTGTCTCCACTGCCCATCCTACTTTCCACTGAATATAAAGTGTTGACTAGCTGTTACGTGGCTGAAGTTGGGAGATTAATCCTATCCAGAATGTTTGGGGAAGAAATTAGAAACTTGAGGAAATGTAAGCAATTGTCACTTGAAAATGTTGTGATGAGTACTTGAGAGAGAAGCAAACAGAGTTTTTCTCCTGAAAATTCTGTTTATTTAAAATTTATTTAAATTTAGCAGAGCTCCTCTGCTAAAGTAATACAAAATCTAAATAGATTCAAATCATATTATTATTCCAGCAATAAAAATGCACACAGACTTTGTTGCTAGAGCTCACAATCACAGACTAGTAACTGTAAAAGGATGAAGGAAAGACAGAAAACATACTGTGAAAACACATTATTCTCTGAAAATAAATACCAGAGATTGCCAAATGTTTCTCCACCTAGCAGCATTAGCTGACTGTGTCAAGAACCTGAAAAAGGGAAAAGGAGCCCTCTTGGATCTCCAGAAAGTGGTATATTTTGCATAAGAAACAGTATGGAAGAATGTATGAAAGCATTTCTGAGAAGTGGCCCTAAAATTGCCTTCATTGGAGTGGGAGCTGCTGCAGTCAGTAACAAGAATGGAGAAGTAGGTAGGGACAAAGAAAGCATGTGAAAATGAGAACAGAAGGGTGGAACTAGAGATGGTGGAACATGGTAAAAACTAATAGATGGCTTCAAAAAGTCATGTGATAAGGAGATCAGATGCAGAAAAATATTTGGGCAAAGTTTTAAACAAGTAGTCAGTCACCACAATTCTGGGACAGAATGCTGTAGCTTTGTTTTTGGGGAAAAAAAAGTAATCATTTCTAGAAGATTTTATAACTTAGTTCTCATGTACATTAATAAAAGCAGATCATGAAGCAGCAGTGTGCCCTATTTGCATGGAAAAGATTTTTTTCCAGGTTTTTTCCATGGTTTTTGCCTTACCATAAACTGAATTTTGGACCTGGATGTGTATTTTTTTGCTATATTTCTAGAATCTTTGTGCCTTAGCTTCCATGGGGTTCAGAAGTAACTGTATACTAGCAGTACCATTATTTAATTGGTAAAACACTCAAGCTTTCTTAATAACAGATGCAAGAGTAAGTTTATATAAAATCTTTGTGTTTTGATAGAAGAGCCCATTTTTACTAAGAGGCTTTTCAAATTTATCTGTGACAGCTACCTATTTGCACAATTTCGGTGGGACGCCTCTGAATTGCACATATATGTCTACATTTAATACAGGTTTTCTGAGAAATCTAAACTGACATTTTCTTGTTTGTATGTAAACTGGAACCATTTTTGTGAGCTAGCCCCTACACAGGATTAGAAAAGCTTCAGAAAGACAATGTCAGACAAATTATCAACCCCTCAAGCTGTGCAGAAAGAAGATAGTGTCTGTGAAGGTTTTTGTATGCATAGGCATGTTTAAAAACACAGTCCTTTGTTGATTCCTTCTCTGTTATTTTGTTGTTGGTGGTTTTGTTTTTTTTTTCCTCTGATTGTCACTGTCTGAGTTTCTAGGTTGTAGATTAATGCTTAACACTACCCACTGTGTATTTGTGATTTGCGTTTTGTAATTAAGGGGAACAATGGGAGTCCATTGGGTCTCGTTATATATAATGGTTGGTTTAATTTGTTTCACTTCTATCTTGTTAATTGTAAATTGATCATTAAGATTTGAATTCTAATCTGTCACCAGGGTTGTGAGTACTGAAGCTAGAGCAATGATCCTGGTTTTAATCACTGATGATGAGAAACAAATTTTATAATTTTGGTACATATTGCAGTTCATATATTTTAACACTGTATTTTATGGTGTTATAAATATTGTTAAATGACTTTTAGTGTAGTTTTACTGTTTGGACTATAATGTATAAATTATATTACTGGTTTGGCAACAGTAGGCATCCAACTGTGTGAGTTTAATTGAAGTAAAGAACACACACCCGGCTGAACTATTTTTCTGCATGTTTGGTTGACTGCAGTCATTGCGCTTAATACCAGGGGTGAAGTGTTTGTTGAAGGTAGCCATATGAAGATGTGAAACAGTCTGTCTGAAGGATCAGTCATTAAAATTATATGCTACTATACTGTGTCAGCAGAAAATATTTTAGAGCACGTATTTAATTGCTGTACATGTAAACAATTGGTTTTAAGAGTAAGAAAAGGCAGAGCTTAAAAAGCACTGCAGTGCAAAACGTAGTTCAGAGGGGTAAAGGCAGCATTGCCACTTTAGTGTTCAAAAATCAGCTCATCCTAAAAATATCCTAGGACTGACTTTGAACTGTGACTATTTAATATTTCTGGTTCTTTGCCTCCAGTATTTGAAAGTTTTAGAAGAACCTGGGATTGTTTTGGGTTTTTTTCCCCCCAAGACTCTTCCAGCAAGGAGGAAAAAAAAAACTTTTTTTTTTTTTTTTTTTTTTTTTTTTTAACAGAAGTTGAGGCTTTCTTGGTAGTTGAATGGGATCCAGAAGTATAGAGGGGTTTTTTGTTGTTGTTGTCCCTGTCCTCCCCCCAGTCATCATCAATTATTTTTAATATAGTGACAAGTAAATGAGATTTGGCAAAACCTATTACCCATCTACTTGCAAACATGCATTTTACATTTTTATTTTCATGTGACATTGTATCTTTGCTCTGTGCAATTTCAAAATAATATTGATTTCATACAGGTCTTTTGAGTCTGTCAGATCTCAGAAGCAGGCAAAGATGCATTAACATGACTGTATGACTTGTGGGGCCAGCCTGAGTCTGCAAAAGTGTAATTACAGGTGATCTTTGTGAGGTGATAATGAAGACTCTTGGTGTGCAGACTTGTATTGGGATCGGTGTCCTCACTAATGCTGACACACGTGAACCTTTTAGCACTGAGCTTAATATGCATGCTGCCCTTCATATGTGCTGTCCTCCAAAATTTCAGTGTGATAAAATACTTGAAGCTGGGTGGTCAGACTCTTAGATGTTTACTTGGAAGGGACATTGTATAAATAATATTTTAACTGGAATGATTTTTTTTTCTCAGTTCAACTGTGATTTTTAGGAGAACACAAGTAACATGGTTCAAAGCATCAGCCATTTAGAGCTGTACTTTAGAGATTAGAGATCATGCTACTCATGTTTTCAGTACTTTTTGTTTCATTAATTGTAACTTTCAGTAGCATTTTGATTTTGGTTGATTTGAATATCTTGACCTTTCCAGAAAGACTTTGGACACCTTCAAATGTGCTGGAGGTTAATAAGTCTCTTTAAAACTTTGAGATTTTTACCACCTTGAAAGCTGCTTGTGCTGTTTCCGTGAATGAGACAGCCATATATAAATACAGAAAAAGAAGCAGGATTCCCCAGTTGGGAAACCCTACAAACATTATAATTTCCAGTATTCCTACATGGCAAATGCTGTTGTTGCATTTTACTGGCACAAAAGGAACACAATCTTGAGTTTAGTCCCTGTTACCACTTGGTTGGGCTTCGTTACGCCAGGTCTCTGTTGAGCACTGAACCTTTGCTTTTATCCACTGATTGTCTTTCTTACAGTATCAGTGTCGAGTACAGACTGCATTCAGACTGTGTGATGACAATTGGTCTGACTGACAATGCTTTGTTAGTGCTGACATTTAAGTTACTAGTATTTCTGTTAAATGATCAGTGTAAAAATTCAACTTCAGTATGAACATCCTGCCCATTGTTACATGCCCATCCAGGAAACTCATGTGCATTTAAATTTGATGTACAAATACATCAGCACAATTCTGATGTATTTGACAGTGATGTTCCTTAATAGAGCTTTAACTCCCTATCTGAATTAAATTACATACAGTCTTCTTCCAAAGTTTCCCTTGCTAAGTTCTTTTAGATTCACAGATATCATGTATTGTTCTCTATTTAAACATGAAAAGATTATATTGTCGTTTCCAGATTTGACTTGTCAGTGTAACAACATGTTTTTGAGGGAGGAGTATTCCTTCCCCCCTGCACTTTGTTGTATTTTTCAGAATGTCAGTTGTTGTTGCATTCTGTAACAGCCAGGAAGGTAAAGTATCTTTCTGCTGTAACTGCAGCATATTTAAGTTTATGATTTAAAGATATCTCTGAAGCTTTTTAACCTCAAGATCTGGAGTGGCAGATGCCATAAAACAAATTTGCTTGGTTTTGATTCTTACTTTCTGATGGTATAGCAGATTCTGACATGTTCTCATTAACCTTTTCCAAAGAGTTAAACTGTACAAGTGCATAATGTATATTTTATCACAATTTAATCTGAGATCTTTTCCTGATCCTAAGAAACAGCTCATGCCTGTTTCTCTTTGGGCTGATGGTTAGAGATGTAGCAAGTAGCAGTCCCAGGTCATTCATGGATCTGGTGTCTCTGCTCACCCGTGAAGAATACGAAGTGATTAATTTTCTTAAAGGCTGTGCCAAATTTTATGTAGATTAGGGTGTGCCTGTATGATTTGTCCCTTGTTTCTTATGGTTTTATTCATTCTTAATATGTCTCTTTTTTTTTAATCTGTGTAATGGTATTTTGAGCATATTAGGTTAATAAAGTTTCTAAAACAGTACCACTATTGAGAGTTCAACCTGTACAGTGCAATAAAGGTTGAACAAGTTTTTGGTAGCTATTTTTTAAATTGGATGTTAGCTTTTACTAATAAAGAACTTGAAACGTATTTTCAAAATGCTGTCCCAGTTCTTGCTTAGTGAGTATGAATTTACATGTATTGATCTTATTTAACATCAACACATAATGCCAAATGACATGCCTGTTTAGATTAGGCTGAAATTAGCATAGCCAACCTATGACTGAGTGATTGCCATTGGCATATTTACCAGATACCCTTCAGTATCATGTTCTTTTGTCTTAAGATTATTTGAAACAGTGTTTTGTTTCTGTAAGTTCTGGTAATAGGCTGTTTATGCATTACATGTATGAAATTTTATAAATGCTGAAGCCACATATTGATGGCACGCTGCAGGATGAAATCTGACAACATCCATCATCACTGTGTTTTACTTCTGTAGATCTGAAGTCAACCAGCTTAGTCAGGAAAAAGAGTATCTTCATGGCAGATTGGAGAAGATGCAGAAACGGAATGATGAATTGGACCAACAATGTATCCAGCATGGGAGAATGCATGAGAGGATGAAGTCAAGGTAGGAGGTCCTGTTAATCTATCAGTATGTGGTATGCTCTGCTGTACCTGTTGTGTCGGGTAAATATAATAATGACACTGGGTTGTTTGAAAGTAATATTCTTTCCTTATGAAAATGACCACCCTTTCCCCCTCCCCAAGCATTCTGTCAAGTTTTTTTATAACATCTTTTGCTTGTGCCATTTTGGATAAATAAAAGGAAAGCTTGAACAACATAGTCTTCCAAAGAATTTAAGCTTAGTACATATGTGTGTGGGCTGCTTCGGCTGTTCTCTGC
>NW_010298890.1:24500-54877 GCF_000700745.2 Antrostomus carolinensis | reverse complement strand
GGGGGGGGGGGGGGAGGGGGGTGGAAGGAAAAAGGAGGTTATTCAGTAATATGAATGTAGAGTACAGATGTGGATTCTGTTATGCCATGTAATAGGTGTATTTTTTAGTTTTACTGTCTTACCTTTCTCAGTAATATTTAACTTGTATAAACAGACACATCTTGCTGAAGATCTTAGTAACCAGAGAACTATTAACAGTTTTCAGGTACCACTAGCCTTTTCAGATTCAAAGCAGTGACTTCCTCAGAAAGAGCTGGGTGCAGCTACAGCAAGACTAGTATGAAATATTTCTACTGATACCAGTTGACTGTTCTGGCCAGAGCGTCTAGACAGCTAATGCCTTGTGCTGCAATTTGTATTAGTTGGCCTTAAAGATCACTGGGCAGACTTCCCTTTTGGTACCAAAAAGTTCATCTGTGCTCTCTTGTTCTGTTTTCCACTCCATAATTCAGTGTAACAGGCACAGGAAAGAGTTTAGGCGTGGTTAAGGAGGTAGTGGATAAAGTAGGGAGATGGCTGAGAGGCAGCTTTGCAAACTCAATCAGCCAGGCTACCTCTTGTGAGCAGTGGAAGGCAAAATGCAGTTTAACTTCATTTGGACTAGGTGGTCCTAGCCAAGCAAATTTCTGTTTACTTTTTTTGACCACTGACCACCTGATAGGAACAGAGTTTGCATGTATTGAAGCAGCCAGTCTTCTATGCTCTTTTTTTTCCAAGCATTCATTTTTAATTTTTTTTTCTGCCATCTCTTCATTCTCTGTCCATATCAGCTTGTTTCTTACAAGCATTCTCTGCATTCTTTTCAGTCTTCCAGACCCCCTTCTTTCCTCTTCCTTTTCATATTTCTGTCTATACCTCATCCTGTTTTACTGTAACGCAGGATTGTCATCTTTTATAACTCAGAGAACAAAGAAATTCAAAATACTGTGACTGTGTCCCCTAATCTATGTGACCACATAATCTTTCTGTTCATCTCACCTCCCTTTTGGTTTCTTTACTTGTGGTGGATTCTTAGCATATGGGGAACATGCACTGAGGACTCAGTGGTACTTTCAGGGGGGATTTTTTTTCCCCTCTCCTAGCTGTTCTCCTGTAGAAATATTAGTATCTAGTTGAGTTTAAAACTGCTTTGTAAGTTTTTTAGGACAACCTTTCCTCCTTCAGAATCAAATGGATCTACTGAACAATGTTGCTCATTCTCTGCTGCAGCAGCAGTGATTATACACTAGAAAAGATTGAAAGCATTAATCCAGAACAGAAAAGGGGTTTGAAAGCAGAGTGGTCATGCTGCAGGCAGTGCCTTACCTTCTGCTGCTGTTTTGCTGACAACAAAGAGAGAAAACAGGACAGTGATAGCATTTGTTTTATTTAATATCTTAGATATTATGGATATGGCATATTAGATAATATGTAAATATGGCAGAAATTATCAGGTATTTGAATCATGAACAGTAGTATATTTTACCATGATTTTAAGGGGGGACTCTCTTAATATATTTTTAGTTATGATCTTGCACTATATTCATTTAAAATTCAGGTAATAAGTGACAAGGCTGATATAATAAACTGCTTTAAAAATTCAGTGTAATCTAGTTCTAGTTTCCACGTGGAAAGTGTAATAGATTTGCAGTATCAGTCCCCAAGTGCTATAAATTGGCTATGAAGTATTCACATCTAGGCAAAGAAAAGCAGAAGGCATAACTACTACAACAAATAAATCTCCCCTTTCCTTATATTTATGTTGAAGGACTTCCACCAAATAAATATAGTGATTTTTTTCTTCTGATTTTGAAAATAGAGATCTGACTATGCTATTTAATAAAGTGAGAAGAACAAATAATAATAATGTGTTTTGCCTCAGATTTTCATCCATCCACTCAGATACTAATAATCACAGCAAAATAATACTAAGGATGATTATTTATTAACACAATATGTTTCCCCTTTGTGTGCAGCTACAAATAGCACTGGTCTTTTTGCAACACATTCCTGCAAAGCAGGTTCCTGCTTAATTTTCTAGCTGTTGTTATTCTGGCTCTTTAGAAAGTTTCTTGTATCAAAATGGTTTTGACTTAACTTGGGACCTAACATTTGCATTTGAATAATAAGGAATTGTGATATTTGTGTTAGAAGAAGTCTCTTGTCACTACTTGTGTCCTCGTAGGGGAATATGATGGGTCCCAATACAAATATTTTGTAGAAGAAGCAAGATCTAATTGATCAATTGGCATTTCTTTTGTACCAACAATGTTTTGACAATTGTGACAGTTGCATTCCTGAAAGTAAACATCTTCCTATCTGAATATGTGTTGCAAATAAATATAGTCCAAAATTATATAAGCAGGTTTTAAAGAGATTACTTTAAATTGCAGACATTAAAGGTGATGTTGAATCAGCCTTTTCAATGTAATGCAAATATCCATCCTTTTCAGTGTGTTTTTGCTCAGTGAAATACCACGTTAAAATAAGTAGGTGTCCATCTAAATGACACAGTTGACGCAGGCTATTGGGGCAAACCTGGAAGATGTACAGTTTGCAGGACTAGGGGGACACATTAAGACTACGGTGGAGCTTATGAAGAAATGTTCATTTAATGCTGTTAATCTAGCAGCCCTGTGGATCTTTGCTTTAGATACGTATATGATTTTTCTTTTTACATTAGTTTGGTTTTGCTTTGCTATTTTTTGCAGCTTTGTACTTTTCATTTTATACAGTGATTTGTTTAGCCAAGTAGATTATCTCAAAAGTATTAATTAATTAACATGACATAGGGTCACTGATGTGCCACTGTCACTGAAAATGAGCTCATCAGCACATGTGACTTTATGGATCTGAATCTTGGAGAAATAGATTCTTGTTTGTTACATGGCAAAGAGCATATTGGTAGAAATTTTCAAACTCAAAGCAAATTTTATTATTAAATTCTTCAAATTCCTACTTTGTAGATATGTGTTCATAGTAGGAATTACCAGGCAGCAGAAAGTACAGAATTTGTTATAAGGCAGCTATAAAGATAGAAAACTAGCCAAGAACAAAAAGAACATGTAGCAAAAATAAAAGGTTAAACTACCTTCCTGTTTTCCTTCTGTGCTCCACTGCACAAAAAATAAATAGGTTCCAGAGGAAGGAAAATCCAAAATTAAATGAATTGGGTAACTGTACGCATAATATCAGTTCGTTCTCTCCTTTATCTGTTTTCAGACTAGGTTCCAAGGCATGTGTTTTCACCTCTGTAGTTAGGCCAGTTCTGTAAATGCAGATCAAGCTCTGTTGTCTTCCTATTTGGGGAGCAAGAAGAAAAAGGCAAGAATCTGCCTAGATCTATCATTGACGGAACGTATTTATGAATAAGTAATATTTTCCCAAGCTGCCATGTGTCAGGAGTTTATCAGACTATTTAAGCTTTCATTGAACTTAGTTAATAACTCCTGTAGGTACAAGCTTCAATTCCTGCATCCATTCCTTCTGCATCCATTCTTCTCGTAAAACAAGCATTTGATGGTAAGTCATCTATTTAGAGAATTTCTCCTGTGGACAGCCAGTGTCTCAAATGGGAAGCATTTAATTTAATAGAGCTAGCTCTTTTCTGTGTTTGTTTCCCATTAAGGAACCAAATGATGTGTGGAAGTAGTAGAAGAAAATTCTAGGCAATTGCTTGTCTTTTTTCAAGATGAGCTAGCCATGCCTTTACTTTTTATCAAGCAGAAAAAAAAAACCCCAAAAAACCAATATATGGACAGTAGTTGGTATAAAGTATGAGGCTCCTTTGAAATCTTTTTAATAAAACATAAATTTAGAAGCTTCTAATGGGTTTTTTCCAAACTAAGTTCATTGTGTGGCATCTGGGGCTATGAATTTCCTCTAAAACTTCAAGTTTGGTGATTAGAGTTGGTTTTACTGTTGTTTTTGCTGTAATGTGTGTGATCACTGTTCAATCACTGTAACATTAACAATAATAATACATTTATGCAAATTTGTATGGAGCTTTTTGTTGTGATAGCTTTTTGGAAGTGGTGGTGTTGCATTTATTTCAACTGCATTTTTGGTCGCTGAAGTTAAAAAGAAGAGCCTACAGGACTGGCAGTTTGGGGCAGATGTGTGTCTATTCCTCAGGCATCCGTGGTTGTAAGTTAACTATAAAAATGTTACAACCATCTGTGTAACAAGACGGCAGAGATCTGCTCTTGCCTGTTACTATAAATAAGAAGGAGATTTGTTTGACTTCATAGACATTGGATTTATAAAGACTATACGTGTCAAATTGTAACTACATGCCATGTTGCCGAGATGTGTCTGCAGCCAACTACCTGGGGTGTCTTCCCCTTCAGACATTCTAGTGTAGTGCAGCAACTGTGCAGAAATGTCTGTATAGCACAACATGTGACAAACGATATTTGCTTTCTACCTATGGGGAAATGTATGATTCTTATGGATAAGCTTATCTGGAAGAGTAGATAAAATGGATTCTTAAATGGACCACTCAAGGAGATAGAGAGAAAACATGATGTTCAGTTTCACAATGATTTTAAAGGTTTTTCCCCCCATAAAATTTATTTTTTGTTCTTGTTACTAAGTGATAGTGTATGAGAGATCATGAGAGAATGCATATATATGATAATTGAGACATATATATATATACACACACACACTGAGAATATACCAGCAGTTTCAAGTAACTGACACATAAAATCACAGTAGCTGGTTTGCTGTCATTATTACACTTCTGAATAGAGATTTTGAAATTCTTTGTCAAATCTCCAGTACAACAATTAATTTTTTTTTAATTATTATTTTTTTGTAACTGGAGCAATCAAATTGCATTTCAAATTTTACATTTTCTGCCTAAAGCTCTTTTGTGTGTGTGTTTTCAAGAAATAACGATGGGTGGAAGAACTCAGTTTTGATCATTGCCTAAAAGACCTTTATATTTTTTCTCAGTCCAGCTCATTCTTTGTTGAATATGTAGCCTTATTTGTATTTTACTTTTAGGTTAGTATTTTTTTAAGTAATAGTGAGGCAATTTTTACTATCTTTTTACTAGACCAATCATCTGTTTTGAAATGCAATTATAGAATAAAAATGCATTGTATTGTGGCTTTTTAGTTTAAAATGCATTAATTTTTATATTGAAAATAGTGATTAACATATGTAGTGTTTGAGATTAAAGTTGCCTCAATGTTTAAAAAGCAATATGCTCCACTTTTTCCCGAGCATCTTTATTCATACCCACATATCTTTGGTGTGGTTTTGCTGTAATGAGGTTGCTGTAACACTTGGAGACAGACTTGTTTGTATAGCCTTTCATTCAAGGACTTTGTAAAGAGCTTTGTGGTCACTGTGTCCAGCACAGCGGTGCCAGATAAAACTCTCAGCTCTGTCCAGAATTTGGGGTTATCACTATTACTTATTTTTTTTTATTGCTATTTAGTGGAATCACATTTTAGGTTGAGAAATTTATACTATTATGAAATAATCAATGGACACACACACACGTTTCAAATCCTTTCACAAGGATTGAAAGTCTGAAAGTGTATCGGGCTTTTGCTTAATGTTTGGGTGTTTGCACACAGCTCACATGCTCTGGAATAGAAACTGGATGTTCAAAACCTCTACCTCCTTCTTCCTATCCTGTTCACTATTTGTCTACTTACTATATATACGTTTGTCTATTCCCTCCCCACACTTTAAATAGATATCTGTATATACTGTGTATTTAAATGCACCTATTATTTATGCTTTTGTATGTATAATAGTTCCATTCTAAATAGTTAATAAGTAATATAAGGCTATATAAGCCACCAAATACTGTTTCTAAAGATTTTTTCCCCAACTACTTGAACAGTAGACACATAAAGCAAAAATTATTTTAGTTGATAGGAAACCTGAAAATGTGTACCAAGAGTGAATTACAGGGTCTTCAGACAATGCTGCAAAATAGTATGTGAATAAGTTGTTAACCTTCTTAAGAAGCAAATGACAAGCAGAGGGAAATACCACACCAAATTTTCAGATAGATGTTTAGGGAACTTAATAATGTTCTGTAAGATGTATTTGAGGTCACAGAGTTCCTCTACTACAGCTGTTAGTAAGTGTGTCTGTGTGTGTGTGTGTGTATAAAATATATATACTTATGTATAAAGTTCATACATATATATATATTCCTTTGACAGTGTATTGAGCTCCTTTGTAAATGTCATTAGTCCTCACTGTTCAAATTTGGTTAACTGTTTCCAGCACCACTTGTCTTTTGATTGGAGTCCTTCTTATTTTTGGTCTGAATTTATTTGTGTTCAGCTTGTAGCTACTTGTCCTTGAGCCAAAATTGGGATAAGCAGTTCTTTTGTTCTGTGTTTATTTTATCTGTGTTGATAATGCAGATAATTGTAGACAATGGTTGTATCTATTCAGTCCTGCTTCTGATTAAGTGAAGCCTCCCTCTTTTCTTCTTTTTGCAATAAGCTCTCCATCACTCTCAGTTTTCTGATTGTTGATCTTTTTTGAATGTGGGCAATCAGAACTGTCTACAGGGTGTTGGATGAGGGCATTTGAGTATCTCACGTGGTGGAATTAATGTATTGACTCAAAATTCCTTAACTGATCGATCCTATAATCATATATGCCATTTTTATAGCTGCATAATATTGGTGGCTGATAATCCTTCTCTGTCCAAGAAGTACATCCAGGACCTCTTCCTCCCAAGTAAATTCAAGTTGTTAGCAGAGACTTTTGCCAAGAACTGAGAATGTGTTAAGTCCCTTGTGTAAGACTTTGTACTATAAAATTTCATCCTGTTTCTGATGTTCCAATCTTCTGAGTCATCTGTTTCTTTCTGTGCCGTATCCTAGGCCTTCTCTAAGCTGATGACATCTCTTAAATTTATCGGCCCACTCCCACTTTTTGTGCTGAGTCATAATTCAAAATATTCAAAAATCTGTTTAAACTGAAAGAAGTACACTTACAATTCTTCCTCACCTTCAATTGTTCCTGTTGGCTCTGCTCTTCATTTTAGTCAGCTAAATATCAACAACAGCTTAGTTAACGATTGCTGATGGGGCATGATATTTAATGTTTTGGTGAAGTTAATGTAGGTCAGATTTATTGTGTTTCTTTTATCAACAAATCAGCCATCAAATAATTCAGGATTGACACGATAGAATCTGCTTGGTCTCACTTACATTTCAGTTTCTCATGTTTTCCATTTACCTTCATGTCCTTATATATTATTTTTCATTCAAAATTTGTTGTAGGCTTTCATGCATTTGAAGCCATGTTAATGAGCTGATAATTATCTGAATTACCTTCTTAAAGAATTAGTTAATGCCGCATCTGTTTTGATTGCTGAACAATGTTGTCAATGTGGGGAAGAAGGTATAGATGGGAAAATGACCGTGTCTGTGTTCACTTTGCACATCAAGACAGCTGGTCAACACAATTTCAGTGTTTTAAAAACAGGAGGATAATATCTGGGAAAGGGATACCATAAACTTAGGGGTTAATAGAGGCCTTAAAGAAAAGCTAGGTGGAAAAATAGCCAGGTTTGCTTGCTTCTGTGTTGAACAGCTATCAACACTCTAACACCCCCTCTGCCAAGAGTCTGGTAATTGTCCACTCCTGAGAATATCTTCTACTCACTGCTTTGATGTGCTCTTGTCTTCTCCAAAACAGACACAGTAATAGTTCTTATTCATGCCATCGGCTTCTGGGACTCAAAGCCTTCAGCTCACTAATAGTGAGCTTGTGTTCTTGTCTACCAGGAATGTAAAAAGCCCTTAAATATGTGTGACATAAAACAGCACAACATAAGGTTCCAGGCTGTTCTTGTTACTTTCTGTTGGCAGCACAGTTGTTGGTTTTCAAATTTAAATGTTAATTTAGCATTAACGAAGAATTCTTGATTCTCTCTGCAAAAATGGAGGTGGATAAAGGTGATATCTTTGACAGCTCAGCCCAGACTCTCCTTGATATGACAAGATCTAGAAATGCTTGGCCTTCTGCAGATCATCACAGTGATGCTGAAAAAGATGTGCATTGTTGGCGAGAAGTGTACCCATAGTTTTCTCCTACATTTGCTACAAACCAGCAGCTGTTTTAATTTTGTTTGGGGCTTGCTTCTGGTGGTGATGTGTGATCTTTCTTGTGTTAATCCACCAAATACCTCTTAACCACTACCATATCTTCTACTTTGAAACACTGCCTGAAGTGCCTGGTACTAGCACCTCTGGTCCATGATAGTGATTATGGACCAGTCTTCCTCACCCCTTTCCCCAGAGATGTGAAATAAAAAATGAGCAGGCTGGATCAAAGTGCACCTTTGCCGACAGGTTCATAAAAACATAGTTATTTAATGGCAAGAAATAGCACCAAAAAGCATGTCACAGTTCATTTAAGTTATCTGCTAAAAGGTATCCAGAACCACAGAACAAAGGTTTCTACCCAGGGTAATAGCCTTTCCAGTGTTGCATAAACTCTAGAGGACACCCTTCCCCATGGTCCTCCTAGAAGTATATAACATTTAGCAGTTTTAGCAGATCTTGATTGTTTAGACCATCTAAAAAATTAAATAGTTGAAATCCCTGACTGTTATACTCACTTTGTTTTCTTTCTTCCATATTGTGTTGCATCAGCACTTTTAAAGTTCACTTTTCTGTACTGTATTTCTGTGATATCCTTGTGATATGTCAGAACATTAAAGAAAGAAAAAAGTTTTCAAATAGCCACTGTGAGACTAACACTGTGCAGTAGTTCAGCAGCAAATATCTGGTTGGGATATTTAACAGTAATTGGGATCTTCCTATTGGGCCTTAAGTAAACTCACAATACTAGTAAAATCTGACTGTTAACTCATTTGGCAAACTCCTTTAACCAGTAGCAGATTTCCTTCCAGTTTTGATCTCTGTGTGTAATTCAGATTTTCAGACAAAGGCTGTTTAAAACCCTTCATTCCCATATACTGGGCAACTGAAAATGAAGACAGATTAATAACATTTAAGCAGCTTTGCAAGTGTGTAATGAAAATTTACCAGCTCCATAACAAAATCTGTGCACCTGCCTGTTTTCAAGGTTATTGTTGTAAGAGAAGGAGACCCAAAACTAATGACGATTTATGTTTTTAATACAATAAGTGGGTAAATTTTTGCAAGGCTATTAGAAGGCTCCTTTCTCCTGATAACTTCAGTGTTTTGATTGCTTCCACTGGGTCCAGTTCTGCTCCTATGGAAGCAGATATAACTGTGGATGCTCTCATATTCCACATAAGTCTAACCTTTGAGTGTTTAGCCTTGATGTGTCTTGTGCCAGTAGTTCCATGACTAGTGTTCCACTTAAAGGTAGGGGGTTTTCCCTTCAGGATTTTTGTTCTGCATCTTTGAAACTAATTGGAAGTGCTGTTGTTTATGCATTATGAGACTGAAGACTTACTTTTCCACTGGTTTTGTTCTCTAAAACATAAATAGAATCTTCTTTTGCCTGGTTCTTGTATAACGTAAACTATCATTCTTTTCTGGAGCTCCCGTCATGTTCATTACCACTTTCTGAATGCACTCTAAAAAACTTGCCACCCTACAAAATTAAATACTAAAAAGTAGTTGTGTTTATTTTGCCTTGCAATAATAGTCTAATAGTAACAGGCATTGTACTAGTTTCTGGAAATCCTGTCTTAAATGTTTTATCCTTCAACTGCTAATCTCAGAAATTGTAGTGAAATAGTGATTATGGAAGTGGCTGTAAAGGACAGTGTGATAAGACCTACTTAACATCTACATTTCTAGTGTACTCAAGACAGTATTATGTGTACTCAGGGCTTCTCAGTTTGGTTCTGAAATAAAGTAGTGATGATGGAAAATACGAAAGAAATGGAAAAGGGCAATAGAACCCTGGGGAGGAATAACCCCAGACACGAGTACAGGTTGGGGGTTGACCTGCTGGAAAGCAGCCCTGCAGAGAAGGACCTGGGAGTACTGTTGGATGACCAGTTGACCATGAGCCAACAGTTGACCTTGTGGCCAAGAAGGCCTATAGCATCCTGGAGTGCATTAAGACGACTGTGACCAGCACATCAAGGGAGGTTCTCCTCCCCCTCTACTGTGCCCTGGTGAGGCTGCATCTGGAATATTGTGTCCAGTTCTGGGCCTCCCAGTTCAAGAGAAACAGGGAACTTCTGGAGAGAGTCCAGCGGAAGGCTACAAAGATGATTAAGGGGCTGGAGCATCTTTCTTATGAGGATAGACTGAGAGAGCTGGGCCTGTTTAGCCTGGAGACGAGAAGACTGAGAGGGGACCTTACCAATGTTTGTAACTATCTAAAGGACAGGTGTCAAGAGGATGGGGACAGATTCTTTCCAGTGGTGGCCAGTGATAGGTCAAGGGGCAACGGGCACAAGCTGGAATACAGGAGGTTCCACTTAAACATGAGGAAAAACTTCTTTACTGTGAGGGTGAGGGAGCACTGGAACTGCTGCCCAGAGAGGTTGTGGAGTCTTCTTCTCTGGAGATGTTCAAAACCCGCCTGGATGCAGTCCCGTGCAACTTGCTCTACATGAACCTGCTTTGGCAGGGGGTTTGGACTAGATGATCTCCAGAGGTCCCTTCCAACCCCTACCATTCCGTGAGCCCATGATTATTCTGTGTTTGTTTAATGTGTTCTTTGTGAACAATAAATTCATATATGCAGGGAAAGAAAGGGGAAGTGAGATTTTTTTTTTTTAAAGTCCTTTTGAACCTCAGAGAGATAGATTCCACCTTTAGTCATACATATGGAAATACATCCTGGTCCCAAATATGATATCTCATTACTTAGGACTTGATCCTGAATGGTCTTTAGAATGCTGGTTTGATTCAAGTCAAGGTTGCCAAATACTTCCAGGTCTCCAGTTTCAAAAGGTTGTCTCAGTGGCACGGCTGAAATTAAAGTAGTCTTTTCTCTGCTTATGTAAAGTGGTGTAATCCTTTTGAGTGCTACACTAGCACTTCCCACACTACCAAGGATTTAGCCTTAGTTTTAGCTAGGTGACTTGCATGTAGTCAAAAACAACTCTTAGGGTTTGGGGTGTTTTTTTCTTTTTTCCCTCTGCTTGGATCACTTGGGTGGCTGACCTTTTATATACATATGTATATAAATATTTGTGTCTGGGTGTATATACGCATATATATATATATATAGTTTCAGAACTAAAAAAACCTCATCTGTGAAGTGACACCAAGTATGGGCAATTGCAAAGAATAAATGTTTGGAAGCATGTGACTTAAAAGCACTTTATCTTCTCCCATGATGAAGGCTGTTGTAATCTGCTGTGCCTTATCGCACATGCATTAGGTGATGCAAATACTTGTGCTTCCCAAATCAGTTTTATGAATAAAATGCACAAACAAGCTGAGCAGAGGCATGTGTATCCTTGGGAAAGGGCTTTCATAGGCTGGGCAGAAATGGTATTTCTTCATTGACTTTCTGTAACGTTAACCCACGTCAATAGAACCACAGGAAATATGTCTAACATTTTGTCCTTTTTAAATTTCCATTTTTAATGGCAAGAAGACACTCCAGGCAGTGCATTTCTGAGGGATTATTGCATTTCTCGGGTGGCTGAAGTCACTCACCCTTCAGCCTTGTGCCTCGCAACACACCCGAGGCGAGCAATAATCCCCAGCAAGGCACTGCCTGTCTTATCTCATTGCTTAATTATTATACCTATTTAATGCTGCTTAGAACATTGTCAGCTGTTGAGAAAAGGTAATTATCACTAGTCAAATGAAAAACACTTTTTTGGCTGCCTTACGGATACACATTTTACTGGTACCTTGATACATAATGAAGCCTGATAGCAAAACTTTTGCTTGTCTCTTCTTCAAGCCACAGCTGTTTCCCTGCTAAATTCATCCCATCTGTCTCCCCTTCCGTAAGGCTGTAGGCAGTATAGCATAAGTACAGAAGCAGTTCAGTGCTATTTTGGATAAACATAGCTGAAATTTGAATCTTTGCCATTTGCAATGCACACATTTTGTTTTACTGCTGTAAAGAGAGCTGTCAAAATAAAAACTACATGGATAATTTACTGAAATACAGTCAAATAAAGGGATGATCAGAGGGAGAAAATGAAGATAGAATATAGGGTCACTTTCATGGTGTATTCTGAACAGTGTAATTGTTGACCTCTTGACATTGCTAGGTTCAAAGACATTGGTACTGAGTAAAGAAATGTAGAAACCACTGAACTGGAATATAGCATGAAGAATTCCAGATTTCATGCCAAAAAGGTTAATTGTAGCACACAATTATTTGTGATAGTGCCCTAATGAGATATCTGACCAAGCTATAGTTCTTAGCTGATTTTATAAGGAGTATATAATTGTGTAAGATAATACAGGTTGGGAATTAAAACCTACTTTTCTATATGTGACACTTTGTCTATGAAAACAGAAGGACACCACAATGGTCACTGTGGAGCAACAGTCATCTACACTCTCCTTTACTCTTTGCAGTTTTGTTGACATGGAAAAAAATAATATTAAAGCTGAATACAGCATCATTATCAAGTTTGTTGTTCTAAATTGGGTTGGTGGTTAGTTACCCAAGGCTTGCATTTGAAATTCCAGACTTTCTGGAACAAAAGATCCAAATCCCAGTAAGGTCTGCTTGAGAGTTCACCTTTGTGACTTGAATGAACTGAGTACTGCGTAATATATAATATTGGAGAGTCTTTCAGAAAAAAACTGTTTAAAAAGTCCTCTGTTATGCTGAAGCATTAGAAATCCTATGGCAACTCTAGTAAGAGAAGTGTTTTAACCGCTACATCTTGGATATGTTTTCCTTTTACTATGTTAATTGTGTTCTCTGTGGCCCATCTTGGAGAATACTATATTTCATCATCACTGTGTCTGTATGGCTGGTAAATGCTTACAAGTCTTTTGTAGGAGAACCTTGGAAGCTCTTTCTAGGCTAACCCTGATGTGTATTTGGGATGATACCATGTTAATTCTTGAAGTTAATTCTTGAAGGCGAGAGCTTCCAAATTCATGTTGTGTTAGCTAAAGGTGAACAAAGCCATGTTTGTCCTTACCTAGAAGATACTCTCGTTGACAAATAAAAGAGATAGATGAAGAAGTTGACATTAGTGGGCAATGAAATGATCTCAATATAAAATTAATCTAAATGTTACAAGCAGAAAGTTCCTTTTGGGAAAAGCACTTTGTAGAGTTCGCTACTACTGCTATACTGATTTTGGTGTTCTGTGATGAGGTAGAGAAGGGGAAAAAAAAGTATATTAAGTCATTAGCTTCTTTAGTATTTACAGAATTGTTTTCAAGCTGTATCAAAAAGAAACAAAGCCTTACATAATATTACGAAGAAAGGTACTGCTACATGAAAAGCTTACGCGGTGATTTTCATGTAAATATATGTAAAATCAGTACTCTGTGGCAAAAACCAAGGCTGCATTACTCCTTCACGTTTACAGGAATGTTAGAATTTCTCTCTCTTTATGAACACTAAGTTGAAATATATTCAAAGGTTGTGAAACACTATTTTTAGTTTTGTTCAGTAATATGAATATAAGGATATTAATATCAATAAGGATATTAGAAACCAAGAGACTGAATGTTGGTGTTTAGTCCTTCTGTAACTAATCCAGGAGCTGGTAACACAGTCACTGCACCAGAACTCGTGCCCTCGTGTTTCAGTTTCAATGAAGAAAGACTGCACTATTTTTAAAGGAAGCCCAATTCTTCAAGAACTCCACTCTATGTAAAGGCATCTCCTCGCCTGCCTCCTTTCAGGCTTGACTGAAAGAGGAGTTGTATAGACATGTCTGAACACTTACTGGGTCACCAAAATACTGCAGTAAACATCCAGGTACTAGGGCCATCTTGGTACAATTGCTTTTATGGTAAATATATTGCGATACTCTTGAAAGTCCTACCAAGGTCTGAGCTTACCTTTTAAAAATAGTGCTTATGGCTTAGTCATCAAGTTTTTTATGAAACTGTGTAAATCACTTGCAGTAAAAGGAGAAAGTTTAACATCTGATGGAACATGTGCATGTACCAACTTAATGTTTCAAGAAACTTAATAAGCTGCAATAAGCGATTTACTTTTGTGCTGCCTTACATATTGGAGGTGGTTAGCCTCTGTTAGAATCATTAGGTAGCTGATGTAAGTTCACATGGGAGGCCTGTACCTTCACATGTAACAAATTTGACAGATTCGCTGCATTTTTTCCAAACGTGATTCCAAAGCTGCAAATATCTAAAGAAAACTCAATTTTTACAAAGGTTTTTACCCTTTTAGAGGGTTTGCACAAATGAGAATTGGGGATGGAGAAGTGGGCAAGATCAAGAGCAAAACAAGTTATAGTGGTTGTCTTTCCCATATGCAAAGTATTAAGAAAGCTGTCAATCTTATGCTTTTCACATATTTATTACACTTTATTTTGCAGTCCAGAATGTTTTACCATAAGTGCGTGCATTTGTTGATGATGTGATCAAAAATCCAAGATTATGTGAATTCCAGGTGATCCTTCACCTACAGTGTTGAGTATGATTCCACTCTTGGAACTGTTTGTGGTGGTCTGGATCTAATAAGGAGACTTCCTTTTGTCAAATCTAGCACTTCAAATACTCATTTGTTTTTGTCTGGCCATCATCTTTTTACTTAAGTCCAGGTTTTCTTTTTTTCTGCCTATGTGTTTTTAGATCAGGCAGAAGGCCCTGTTTTTCCACACTTTCCTTCTGCAGGTTAGTGTAAGGACAAAAGGAAAAGAAGGAATGGGTCAGAGGTGGTCACATACTACCAGACAAAAAAACCCCTACTAAGTAATATGGAAGAATAAAAACACTTTAAAGACAGAAGAAGAAACAGACTTCTTACAGTGCTCTTTTTTGTTCTTTTCCCTTTACCTTTTCATGCTTTTCTTGGTTTAAGGTAATTTTAGGTATTCCATCCTGTAGTAGTTTCATTAAAAAACAGCTAAAAACCAGGACACATCTCTACATGTGGAAGGAATGTTTCCTGATAAAAATGTTCTGAAGATTTTTGGATCTTCTAGAAAAAAAGTTGTGGGTTTGTTTTTTTTTTTTAATGTACAGTGAACAAAAGCCACTGCTTGCTCAAAATTTTTCATGCAACTTACTTGTTTGGTCAAATAATCAAAACCAAAAGCCAATATCATCTTTACAGAATATTATTACTTTTCATTCTATCTTAGCTGTTTGCTCCCACATTCAACTTCCTCTATCTTAATAAAATTTAGACATTGTTATTGTCGTTATTTATACTTAGATATTGTGATTAGATATAACTTGCAAGCTCTGCTATTTGAAAGTACTTTTCTTATTTTTTAATTTTATTTTTTTTAAGAAGCAACATAACATAAGCTGAACAATACATTCCACCTATGTGGTACCTAAATGTTTTTCATCATTTTGCCTAGGTTCTTCCAAACAGAGAAATTATAGCAATACTTTAAGTGCTTGTAGGTAATCTATAGAACAAAATTAAAATCCCTTTTATTCAGCAACAGTCCAGATTTTTTTTTTTTTCCTATCAACAGTGCATGTGCAAAGCTTACTTTATATTGTTGTGTTAAAATGTTTCGCTCTGAACTATTCTTCTCTGAATTGTCTTTGGACCTAGCACTGCCCTGTTCCATTTGAGCCCCAGCTGATGTACAGAAGCTACCCCAAACAAAGTTTTAAACAGCAGGGACTATTTGTGCAAAAGCAGAGGTAAAATTAATTTTGTTGAAAAGCAGAACTGATTAGAATCCTGGTAGTTAAATCCATTAGCAGAGCCCCCAATTCCGTTTCTGTTAAAGCAGTGTTGCAAGATAAGTGAGAGATCCTTCCCCTGCTCTTTTCTTTCCTTTTAATAACCAGTGGAACTTTGGTTGCTGGGAACGTCTGAATTCATTCATTCGCTGAAACACAACAGATAACTGTAGAGCAGAATTGAAAATGAGGGTTACTTGAGATATTAGTGTTGTTTGTGTGAAAATATCATCTTAAAAATTCTGTTCCACTAAAATTTATTCTCTCCTATTAAGCTAATTTCTACTCATATTTTCAAATAGCACATTTGGGGATTCTTTCCTTTGTAATCTTTATGGGAAAGAATTTTCTCCTAATACTTCAGTGACTTTCTGCATCAGATTGGAGGGTAATGTTACAGTCAGTAATGTTTACATCAACAAATGTAAATTCAAATTAAATCTATTATTTAAATAGCATAATGGAAACACATGGTGCTTTGTAGTCATGTAATTAAAGAAGATCTGTGCCTTCAGGAGTTTATGATCTAAAGATCAAAACCAGTTCCACATGCAACAGACCTCTTCTAAATATCAGTGTACAATTTGAGGACTTTGTCTTGAATTTACTTCAGCATAAATTTTACTCTTGAGCAGAGATTTCACTCAGGCCAGTGCAGTACTGTTTGAGATATAATTCCTAAGTTTTGTACTTGACATTTTATGCAGGGACAGTTAACTCTTAGCACAGAAAAGCTTGGTGTTTTGATGTCAGGATTTATACCTTGCTTATTTAACAGTAACATTGTGAACTAAACTTTGTGGATGATACTAGTTTACTTAGGGGGAAAAAAAAATAAAATTCTTATCTTTAACAAGGAGTCTGACTAGCCATGGGTTGGTTTTGTTTTGTTTTTCCAGTTGTGAAAGTAATTTTGTGCAAAATTGCATTTGAATTAAATTATTCACTCATCCTGGGGCAAAAGCCTGTATTCACTTTCCAGCTGAGCCAACTAAAAATATGGGAAACAGACCAGCCTAGTATTCCATTGTTGCCTTATATAATGTGGTGTTTTGGAAATGATGATGAAGGCAACCTGGATATTTCATGGATGAAATAGTAGGTTCATAAACTGAAAGCTTTGCTTGCTCTTTATAACGGTGTTTTCTTCCTTCCTTTCAAAACTCTGTGCTTACAAATCAGAGATGTTGCTTTTACTTAAAAAGAAAAAAGAAGGATAAAGAAAAAGAAAAAAAAAATCAAGCCTCTCTATCCTTTGAAGAAATCTGCCTGAATTGCTGGCTGAGTTCCCTCAAAAGCCCTGGCCTCCTTCAAAACTTGGAACCAAGTTCAGACCCCAGCTAGGTAAGGTAGTGTTCTTTATTTAGTGTACTTTCAGTCTTCCTTTTCTCCCCAAGATTTTCTACAAAAGGGTGCAAGTGTAAACACATAGGTTTTTATTGTCAAGTTGATGGTTTGGGATTTCTTCCAATTATCATCCTAATTAGGAACCTGCATTAAAAAGAATGTTTCATTTCTTTTGGGCATGGGAAGCTAAATGAAGACCTGTCTGTGAACCCTGTGTGACACATAGGGAGCTGCAAACCATTAAGCCCCTTTGTTGCTGTAATGACTTAGCTGCAAAATAATTTAGCAGCTCTAAGTGGCAACTTTTGCCTTCAGCCTCCTTGCCTGAGCATTTTCCCGAAGTTAAGGTAAGCTTGGACAGCACCTCGCATGTTCATGTGTTTTGTTCCTTACTCCAGTGCTTTTTTTCCTCAGTCAATGCTGTTGCTTAGGATTGCACAGCTCAGAGGTGCTACTGTGTTTGGTTTTCCTCAGTTGTTTAAGTCCATAAAACACAAGTTCTGGTCATTTCCTGATCCTATGAATGCTTTGAGTTCTGGCAGCTATCGGAGACTTCTGAGCATTTTGTTTTGAAGTATGGCAGTTCTTCTCGAAGCGTTGTGTTTCAGTTTAACCCATACTGTGGTACAGATCCTGACGTTGCTGGTTTCAGGTCCTCTGTGTGCTGTGTGGAAATAAAGCTGTACTGAACTTTTTCTAACATTTTCTAAGATAAAGCTGTGAAATGGTTGCATGTTAGGAGTGGTAGGCATTAATGAATCATAGAATGGTTTGGATTGGAAGAGACCTTAAAGATCATCTAGTTCCAATCCCCCTGCCATCAGCAGGGACACCTTCCACTAGATCAGGTTGCTCAAAGCCTCATCCAGCCTGGCCTTAAACACTTCCAGGGAGGGGCCATCCACAACTTCCTTGGGCATCCTGTTCCAGTGTCTGACCACCCTCACAGTGAAAAAGTTCTTCCTCATATCTAATCTAAACCTCCCCTCTTTCAGCTTAAACCCATTTCCCCTTGTTTTGTCATTAGTTGCCCTTATGAAAAGTCCTTCCCCAGCTTTCTTGTAGGCCCCCTTCAGGTATTGGAAGGCTGCTATAATGAATGCTGGTGCTTCTCTTCCAGACCTCTCTGAGCAGAATTTTTGTGCTTCAGGTATGGCTATGCACTAATCAGGATAAAGTAATAGATTTTCCCACAATGAGCAATAATACAAGTCCTACCTTCTGCATGTTTGCAACTGGATTTCCCTTCTACTTCTTTTACCTAAACTGTAGCTTTCTGAGCAAAATGAACCTTTCTTTGGTTTATATGGTATGTGGCTTCACACAGACTTTTAGTACATGACAGGCTAATTTAGCAACCAAGATTTGTTTTCCACTTCTTCCTACTCATTCTTTTTTTCTTGTGCTGACATATTGGATTTTGTGCTGTACAAAAGGAAGCCCTAAATGACAACTAGTGTAGCATTGTGCTTGGGACCTATGTATTTGGATCTAGATTCAGATGAAGAATTTGTGCTCAGAAACATTCTGTGCTTGGCAATTCCAAATACTAAATTTCTTTTGTAAGAGTTGAATCAGCGGTTATCTCACAATTCTAATGCAACACTGCAAAAAAAAAAATCTTATATCATTTGGGGCACCTTAATAATTTCAAGATGCTTTGGATGGAAAAATAAGCAAGAAGAATAAGATTTCCTAAGAGGGTGTAGCACTGATAGTCTTAAACAAACAACCCACCCCCCCAAAAAACCCCAAAACAACAACAAAATAAAAATCCTGGACTAAAGAGGTCCTATGAAAAGAGACAATAATTCTGACATCAGGCAGTTAAATAACAGACTGTGAAGCAGAAAACTGTCCCAGATTCCAGCATTCCTTTCAGCTGACACTGGAAAACAAGGTAGACTTAGCATGAGAAATAGTATCTTTATATGAAGAGATTGCTCTTGTTAGGCCCATATGTGAACCATATATCCAGATTCTCTCTACATCCGCTCACATGTCTCCCTGTCAGCATCTGAAGAGAGATCCCCAAATGTTCAAATGCACCTTTCAGATTGGAGTTTAATTTTGGAAGACTATAGTTGGCCTATCAATTTTGAATATAAGAGTGCTGTGATGGAGGAGACATCAGACTGCACGTAAAATTTCAAAAGTCAAAATGCCACAAAGCTGTAGAAATAAATGCAAGTGCAACTTGCAGTAATAGGACACAATACTTGTATATGGTAAATTATGTATATGTAAAATATATGTCACTGTTGAGTAAGTAATAATTTATTTGGGAGTGTATTGTTCATGTGCACTTTTTATGTTACAAACTGCAATGTGGAGGCCGAATGCTTCCACAATCTGTGTGTGTTGGATGAGGAAGGCAAGGTTTAAAGCCCAAATAATAGTTCCAGAGCTGACACGTGTAGAAATTTGGACTTTCAGTACTGCAGAACATCTTGGATGTTTTTGCAACTTCTGTTTTCTCATATTTAATCTGTAAACATTCTTTTCAATTTAATGACAAACCTTAGAATACATAGACACAAAAGGCAAACTTATTTGGCTTCTTAAAAAAAAACAAAAAACAAAAAGCTTACTATTTGGGGTTGTTTAATGCACATAAGCCAAGTAAGCTCCTAGACAATTCAGAAGAATCACCCTGAATATTAAGTTATGCTCAAGTAATACCTAGGAGCTAGAATAATAAAAAATTACTACATTAGAATACTTTGATTATTATGAAACTTGTAGAAATGTTAGTTGAAATCTTTCAGATACCTTATTATTTCTGTGTAAGGTTTGTTTATTGGGGTTTTTTTTGTTACATCTTTAAAATTAAGTACATGAAGTCACCATCCAGAACTAGAAATGATACTAAAACAGGAGTTGCAAAATTGAAAATGCCAGCATGAAGTATAGTCATTTTTCAGTGTAGCGGTTCTGTGCTTTCTGTTTTGATAATGGATATCTAAGGGCAATTGTGGTTATGAAGGAAGAAATTAATTCCCTTGCTAATATCTCCACTTCCTCATGTAGCCCTTTTCAAATTGAATGGGGTTTGCTTTCCATTCTCCATTTCTCTTTGTCGAAAAAGAGGAAAAATATTCTGCTATTTCTACAAGTTAAAAATGAAGTGCCCCATAAAACTGGGTAGATGGTTTGCAGTTATTATTTCTTGATATCGGACGTTTCAGGTATAGAATATGAATACAACAAACTTTAAACTTTTAAATTTTTATAATCTTGATTATTTCATATAATAACAAATGTCTTTTCTTTAAAAACTTTGCCCCCCAAAAAAAGCCCAAACAAACACAAAAAACATTTGTTTTGCATTTAAGTGGTCCAGTGAACTTGATGGCACTTTCAGTCAGAGATCATTAAGGGTGAGCATGTTTAAGAAGCAGAGCAGTTACATTCTGCAGTCAAGGGAGAAGCTCTAGACATACACTGTACCTTCATAATTTTCTATTGCTTATCAAGACAATAAGGTATATTATTTTTTCTTAGCCTGCAAACGATAAGAAAGCATGCAGCATTTACATTATTTCTACAGTAATCAGTTTGCAGCGGGTCTTGGCCAAGACTTCACCCATGGCTTCTTTTTATTCAGCTGTTCTGGAACAAGAGGATATAGCACATACATAAAGTTCCTTTTCTCTCTCATACCTAAATCTAGAACCACACTTTTTGCCTAAATAGTAAATTTAAATTCTGAAATGCTTAATCCAATACATGGTTTACATATGCAAAGGACCTTAGTTGGCCAGCCTCTCTGTTTCTGAAATTAAGTTTCTGAAACTTAATTTCAATTTTATTGAAGGGAGCGCAGTGTTGGAACTTGCTGGTGAGGGACAGGGATGGGGCGAGAGAACCTGTGTGACAGCTCTCCAAACACGTAGTCTTCTGGAACGTCAGTCACAGCTGATGTTCAGAGACATAATAAATGTGGTCATAGACAATTGGGTTTGACCTGATCAGTTCAGAAGACATCCTGCTAGTTGATTATTACTTTGCTATCCAAAGCAACCCAATGAATACAATAGGCATTTTTAGACCCATTAAATGCTATTGAGTTTATTGAGAACCTTTCAGGAAAATGCAAAGACTCCTCCATCTAGGAAAATTAAAGAAGTTAAAGTATACAATCAAATTACAGGAAAAAAATTATCATCTTCCAGAGTCCTCTACGAAGCTTGGAGCAGGTGGGCCATGCCTAGGCATTAACACCTGGAATTAAAATTGATTAATGATCAGAAATGTGTGCAGAGCACACAAGGTCTGAAAGAGATTCATCCAAGAGGTTAGGGAGATTTTTGGTGATTTTTTTTTTTTAACATAAATTCATAATTTGTAAGTTTTGAGCAGTATGCATAGAACTAACTGCTGTCTTAATCTGTAGTTGTTTGTAAACATTTCTTGTTATTGTAAACACCCTTTTACAGTTCTTTATTATAGCTGGTAAGTCAAGCCCTATCAAATTTAAACTGAGATAAATTGCTACATCATTGAATGCATTGCTGCATTTTACATTTTGAAATTCAAGTGTGTTTTGAACTTTTCTGTCATACCTTTTCTTAAGGAAAGTGGGGGAAAAAAAGTGGAATTATGGGAGAATTATTATGAGAGGAGAAAGTTGCTTTTTAATTTTGTTTTTATATAAAACCATCCAAAGCAATTTTGAATACATTTAAAATAGCCTTAAGATGGAGAGAAGGGGAAAGTACTAGCCATAAATAAACAGCTTAGAAACCAAGTGTTGCATCCTCAAAAGTGCTGGTTTGAACCAAAGCCTCAACATTGTTCTGCTCTTTCTGTAAGGGTAGGACAGAGTCTCCCCATCATTTGTGTAGGAACTCCAACTCCTAAATAGCTGAGGGGAAAGATCAATTTGTACATCATCTAGTCGAACACAAGCATTCCCATATTGTAAGGAAAACTGATTTTGTGAAGGCAGAGGAATGTTCTGTGCTCATTGCAATGGGGAGTTGATGTGAGGAGACTATTTGGAGCAAGTACACGTCTAGTTTCTTCTTGAAAAACGCTAGAGCATACACACATGTGCTTTGTGGTCATTATGCTACATACTGCTTCTCTCTGCACAGAGAATCACAGGAACAGTACATGTGAGCAGCATTCGAGGTAGAGCTGTTATCTTTTATCTCTTTGATGTCTTATTTTACTGATGCATGAAAAGTTGAGCAAGGAAATGGTGTTTCTGAAGAAAAGGTGCTGCAAATCCTTAGCAGACAGAATTGCGAAATTGCGCCGTCTGTCCTTGCACATTTCCATCTCTGCCTGTCCTTCATTAACTGAGATGCTTATTCATCACAGAGTGGTTGATGAGGGTTTTATAGGACCATTTATTTATAATTTCTATATTCTAGGCCTTTTTTTTAATTTCAGGCTCCAAAGTGTATATTTTCTTTTCTGCTATAGTCAATTATGTCATAAATGGTCAAATGATAACTCATCACAAACAAAATTATTTTTGCAGCCTGTCTTCCTAGCGTCTGGATTCTAAAGAGACAACCTGGATGCCTGCATGCCAGTGCAACCAGGATTTCAACAGTGTCAATAATCTTTGCTCATCACACCAAAAAAATCAGTGTGTCAGTGTATTCCTGCAGGGTCATTAGCATACAGACTCACTCTGCTTGCTTAACAAAGCATGGTTTGGTCTATTATAGTTTCCTAGTCTGCTTGTCTGGTTCACCTCAAACAAAAGCAAAGAGAAAATTCAGTCCCTTCTTCAGTGGCACACTAATGTGGGAAATAAATCTTCGGGCATAAGGTCTGAAATGGCAGTCATTTAAATAATTCAAATGCAGCGATCATTTTGCCCATGTGCCTTTCATTTCTTTGTTTTGTTTCTCTGTATTTCTCAAATCACTGAGAGACAAACGATCTTCTGCAATGATCTATATTTTTAAAAATATCTAGAGGTAAATAATCCCCGTCCTCTTTAAATGCAGTTTAACTGGTTACATGTTAAATAATTATTTGCTCTCTCTTTTGTGGTGTGGAGGGGGGAGTTGGAGGGGAGAAGTAACATACAAGCAGATGTGCTGCTAGATCTACAGGCTTCTGCCAACCATATGGCATCTTAAAGAAAGATGGTTGGAGCGTCTGGATTAGCAAAGAGTCGGGATGGAAAGCCATGTGTCGTGTTGGTACAGGCAGTTGTTTTAGCTCTCTGTAAAAGGCTTCAGGAGATTGTGTAATGGAACAAATGGTACTGCAAGCCTAGTAACAGCCTTACCGCTGCTGGAGAGGCAATTGGCCCCCAGGCGGGTACTGCTTCATCCTTGCTTGTTGGTTTTTTGTGAAGGATTTTTATATCGTTATTCTGTGTTCTTCTTTTAACGTACGGGAAACTTGGGACATCTAATTCTGAACTTTATGTTTGAAAGAGAGCTATTGTGTGGTTAGGATTTTTTCACACTCCCATTTTTTTATAATGAAAACACAGAGTTGCCCTCTCTGAAATAAGAAGCTCGTGCCCTTCTGCAAATTTCCTGCAGCCTTCGTGAACACTTTGAGACACCAATTCATTGAATTTGTAACCAATGCCCAGATTTGGGGGGAAAACTGCTCTCTCTGGGATTTGCTTAGTTAAAAACAAGATTGGGGCTATTGTGCTTGTGGCTATAACGTACCAGCTTGGCATTCGGATTCTGTTTGACAAGTTGTTCTTTATGCAAACAAGGGCCCTGCTCCTATTAAAGGCAAAATTCCTTTTGTTTTTAGCAGCACTGGATTGGGCTCTTGATGGGGTTTTGTGTGCTTTACAGGAGTCTCTGTAGTCCACGTTACAGCTCATGGGAGTTATTCTGGATCAGGATGAAAGCTTCTGTGTCCAGACCTGTAACATAAATAGGTTTTAGTCATTTCTTTACTGTCATACAATAGAACTCTAAATTCCTCTGTATGTCTGAATGAAATTGAGAAAAAGGCCTCTTAGTACTCCTCTAAATGCAGTTTTATCTCCCCAATACTATTTGGTTCAAAGGAAATTAAAAATCTGATGTTACAGTGAAGGAGTTGAATAAAATTAGGATTATTTTATTGAAGAGACTTTAAGTACATTATGATCCTGTATCACAATTTTTATGTAAGGAGATAGCATGAGGGATGCCCAAATATTCATTCATAGGTAAACACTTGCTGAGCAGGTAACATTATGGTTTCAGAGACATTAGAAACAAACCATTAACTACAGAAGCATCTTTTCTGCTGATGAATTTTTTCCTGCTGATGATTTTTGCTGAAAAATATACTGTCTTAAACTGAGACAAATGCTGCTCTGATATAGCCTAGATTCAAAAGAATTTAAAAGTACAATTACTGCTCTTTTTTTCTCTTTAATTTTTTTCTTACTCTCCAGAAGGGTCCTTATCTGGAGCTTAGGAAACAGCAGTCCTCAGCTTAATCTGCAGTTTAGTTACAGCAGTGCTCGCTTTTTCCTGAGCTGCCTGCGTGCCCCCCTGCTCAAGCCTGCATATGTTGCTCAACACTGATCAAAAGTAGCCTCCCTCGGGAAGGAGGCTTGGGCTCATTTTGTCGGCCTGTTCATTGCCTCGCCTCAGCCCAGGCTGAGCCAGGTGTGAGGTGGACAGTTGTCCACCAGGAGCAGTGCCAAGACCACCAGCATCTCTCTGGAAGGCTCTTGCGGTGGCTGCTCAGGAGTGGAGTCGGAGCAGTGAGCCCCAGTGAGGACCTCAGGCTCTCTCGGGGCACCTGCTGAGCTTCCACAGTCTTTCAGAAACCCAGGCCATTTTCTGCGCCGTGCTAGTGTTGCAAGTTCACCAACATCACATCATGGTGCACATTATCAGAAGTGTGCATTTCATTCAGAAATTTGAGTTTCTCTGTGTAGGTTTCCCAGTAATGAGTTAAGAGAAATAGTACATTTGTGCTGCAGCGGCAGTATCAGGGGTTACCAGGTCTAGAGAGACAAGTAATTGATTGATAGTAGGTAGATCTCTTGGTTCTCATTTTGCATACGTATTTGTCTTCTGTATCCCTACTTAGAAGAACAAAAGACATGATTGTGTTTTTAAACAGAGAGACGCAGCTTTGTTTTCTTAATTTACTACTAGTGATTTCAGGCACTTAATTTTAATTGTCCAACTACTTAGGTGTGTGAGAACGTTCAGCTCCCAAAAGCATATCAAGACTTTTGAGCTTTCTGTTTAAACATTTGTTTCATAAACAAATTTGTTACTGTTACTTACCACTAAAAGACTAGAACATGAGAAAAGCATCATTTACCTGACAAAACAAAGTGAGACCTTTTGATGTAATCTAAGGGAGAAAGTATTCATAGTTACATTGAAGATGTGTCAAGAAAATTAGTAATGGGAGGTTTTTTTCCCACTTGTAGCAAGGAAAAGAGTCATAGTTTTGCTAGAATTTTTGACAATAATTAAAATACAGTGGAAATGGAAGACTGTGCATGTACATGCACAGTTGTGGACAGAATGAATTCTTCTGCTGGAAGGTGAGAATAGTCTTACCATGGTGGGTGTGCTGGGTCTGGTGACTGCCAGCTGATGTGCTGAGCTGTGACATGAGAGACCCGGGCTGGAGCCACATTTGTTCTCATTTTACACGGTGCTCCCGACAGCCCTGTGCTGCTATTGCTGAGATACTAGAGCTGCTGTTCTCACCCACAAACTAAGCTGCTGCCACCAGAAAGGCATAATTGACCCTTCCCACTGGCTATGGTCTGGATGTGTTGGTACTCACCTCCAAACTCCCTGGTTGCAGTCATATTCCTTATTGTGGAGGGGTTAATGTTTATTCTGAAGGTAACTGTAATGATATTTGCCTCTAAAGCAGGAATAAAATTCCTTTATTTCATAGCAATGATTGAGTTCAGCCTTTAGGCTTGATGCAGTAAATTCAGAGCACAACTGGACTAATATATATACATCATGAAATAGCTGCCCTCTTACAGAGAGTGTAATACTGTCTGTAAGGTACTAATACATTTTTAAGATGTATTTTCTGTGAAATGCTTCCCTGCTTTCTTTTGGTGTTTCTAAGCAATTGCAGATTTCGCTAACTCCACGTGCAGATTCACAGTGTTTTTAATATAGTCCAAAATAAAACACCAAGTGGACTCTGTATTCACAAGACCTGAGCTCCATGAAGGTGGGCTGACAATACTGCTCAGATCCTCCAGCTTTTCTCACTTTCTGGAAAACCTGTGGTTTCTCAGGATGAAACTCCTTTCCTCTAAGCCCTTCCCAATACAAAAATCTTTCTTTGTAACCCTCACCATCTGCCCTACATTTGGTCTTCTATGTTATGTTCTCCCCAGCTGGTGTTTCCTTGACGCTGTGCCTCTCCCTTCAGTCTCCACAGACCTGGTTTATGGTGTACCGAGAGTCCTGGCTGGTCCCAAGCGGATACAGCCCTGGTCCAAAGTGCTGTGTTGCGTGACAGCAGCAGCTCCCTGGGAGGTGGGAGCACGCTTGTTTGGCCGACCAGCGCTAACAGAGAAATGGGCTGAAGGCCCCTCAGGTCTCCTGGATATATTCATGAATATCTGAGCACAGATCTTCCCTACCTCTCACGCACGACCTAGGCTCCTCTGCCCACCTTGACCTGCTTCCCAGCCATTTCTCTAGATCCTCACTCAGTGTGTGCACCCTACTCTCATTTTTTGTTTCCTAGGCAGAGCAAGTTTGGAAAATAGACATGTGTTAGAGCTGTATTTGTAGGGGAGTAGGCCAGGCTTGGGATAAGTTCACAAATGGAAGCAATCTGGTCTGTGTGGAGAGAGCAACGGGGCCTTGTATGGAAAACATCTATCTGAATATGCTGCACAGAAAAATTATCTCTGTCACCAATTTAAAGTCATATCCCTCTTCTTGTATGTCACAAACATAAAACTGCACTCCATACAAATCCTACATCTATCATTACTTTCACTTTCATTTATGAAAACCACAATAACCCTGTGTGAACCCTGAAAATAAGCAAATGTGCATCGCCTGCCAGAGCGTACAGGCAAAATCACTTGCTTGAAAGAGGGGCATATTTACATCTCTGGTGTGGAAAATAAGGGTGGTGGGGTTTAAGCAAAGGAACTAAGGAGTGACGCCTACAGAGATGTTTAACACTTTGATATTTTTATAGCTTATTTTCATACTGGTCAAACGATACAGTCTACCAGCCTTGTTTTTTATTCTGAAGAACTTTTTTTAAGGACTATAATTTATAGTTATTAAACTGGGAAGACTCCCTTGCAGATAACCAAATCAGGAGGACCGTACCTGGCACTGTTGAGCTCTCATTGGCAAGGTCATGAATGAGAAACAATTTACCTTTCAGACCCAGGTACTAATAGCTCTAAAGATAAACAGAAGCTTTATGCTCTCTGTAGTGCAGAGCCTGCGGTCCTTGCTGGTAGCAGCGAGAGCCTGGGCTCAGTGGGGACAGCGGGACTGAACCCAAAGCTGGTCTGTTAGTCTGCAGTTGCGTCTGTCAGGAGCAGCTGAAGCAGTTGTATCTCAGCTGCACTACCCTTTCTAGCGGTAGTATTTTTTTAATTAAGACAATGTCTGACAAAGTAAATTAACAGAAGCTGATGCTTTTTGCAGTTTTTTTTGCTTCAAATGCCTGATGTCAGCTTGGGCCACATGTACATTCTGCACATGCCATGGGATAGAAAAAGTGAAACCTTTTTTTCAATTCTCTGCTGCCTGCCCAAACACCACATGTACTGTCTGTTACATGTCGCTTCTGATGAGCTTCATGCTGGGAATTTCTTTTTAAAGGCAAAGTGTTTCTGAAGGAAAGAGTTCAGATTGGGCAGATTACGTTTAAAAAAATCTCAGTGTCTCCAACTCAAATATAGTGATTGTTTTGTGTGGACACCAACTACCAGTCTGTAAAGGTTCAAGTTTGTCTGGCAACAAAAGAAATAATAGGAATCAGAGTAAGCAGAGGGGAGAGTGGAGCATACATTTATAAAAAGGAAACCAATGGCAAAATTGTAATTAGTAAAACAAGTGGAGGAAAAAATATTTTAGTAATGCACATATGTACCTTCTGGAATGGTACTTATAAACATGAGGGGCCACTTTTGAAACCTTGATAGGATATACGTCTCTTAAAATTATCAAGACTGTTTTGTGATTGAGAAATTGGGCAAAATCTGTTCTGTCCAGCACATAACAAAATCAGAGGTGAACATCTTCAAAAAAAAATGAAAAAATAAAAAAATTGCAGTCTGACTATAATGTGAGAGGATTGCGTGGATTATATATCTGCTGCAAGCCTTGCCTTCTTCTTTTTCCCTAAGGTATTTTACAGCACTCTAATACTCAGCCTAAGTGGTTTGGAGAATTGTTTTATTAAACATTTTTCAGCAATAGGCAGAAAACAGTAATCAGAATTATTTTACTCTAGAGCAAACTTGATCCAGAGTTCATATTCTTAGCATAGATTATATTATTTTGGAATCCTTTAAAGAAGGAAACACCTCTCTTCAGCCTAGGGATTCAAACACAAATAGACATTAGTGAAGCTTTCACCTCTGTCTTTTCCGGCCTCCATCCATTCTTTTTCATTGTTTCCTTCCTGTCAAAACCCAGGAGGGCTAAAAGTGGCCATCAGACCAGCTAAGCCCAGCTGCTACACCCCCCTGCTAAAGAGCAGGCTGATAATGTTCTCTCTTCAGCACATTAGACAGGAGCTCTTAGAAGCCCAGAATAGAATAGACCCAAGCTCAGGTTTCCTATGTGATCTATTTGTTTAACCTGTTGGGCCAGCTGTGGAAGTGAAGAGATATATTCTAATAGTCAGTGGTGACATCTGAGAGAAAGGGGAAGCTAGTGTTCCTGTCTAAACTTTAAATTAAACCCTATTTGTAATTGTTGTTATGGCATGCAAAGATTGTTATCTTATTGGAGACGATGCACTATAGGCACTTCTTTAAAAGTGTGTGGAAAAATTAAGTGTGCCTTTAGTAAAAGGGAATTTAGAAATTACCCAGTACACATTTTTAAAAAAAAAAAAAAAAAAAAAAAAGATAGAGAGCCACCTGTGTCAAGGGTTTAATGGTGAAATGTGGACATTTTCTTCTTAGGCATCCAATTCCAAACTGTGTGAGGGATATTAACCTCTAGTTACCATCTGTTAACATCAGGTGGATGAGTTTGTTCTGCCTGTACTGTGGGCAAGTGCTTACCTTACTAAGCTAGAAGTGGTATAGATTGCATTCCTCCTCTGCCTGAACAAATGACAATCTGGGTCTTTTATGTGGCAATAGAATTTTGATAGGGATTTCAGAGGGTGGCAAATGCCACAAAAACTTGTTTTAATGTGCTCTAAACTGTCTCCCTGTGTCCTGTTAGAAGTCAGGACTTACAGGGTGACAGGCGTGAGGGGGCTCAATCACTGTCCTTAGTTCTTACTCACTGTTAAGGTGCTTTTTTTTTTGTTGGTTGGTTGGGGGGGGGGGAGTTTCTCTTATGCTTTGTTTCTTTCATTAACCATGAGAAAGGTGGATCATAGTGTTCTGCTTTTGAAGTTAGAAGGGAGAATGGAGTTCAGTTGAAGGATGGGTAGTATAGATGTTCCATTTAAAATTTTGGAGTATATGGGGACTTGGCTGAGATGCTCATCACTCAAGGTTGTCTCAAGGGCCTGATCTATGGCTCAAGATCTTAAGTAGATAGCAATTTAGGACACTAGTGAAACTTCCGGGAGTAATTTGCTGTTTGTTTGCATTTCTAAATTTATAGACTCTTATTTAGTTGCCTCAAAATTTACTGTGTGAATTTGTCAATGCTGCAAACCACAATGAAGATGCAGGTTGCTCATACAAGAACTAATTTTACTACAGGTTTAAATGTCCTAGTTCTTCACAGAGCTGATTCAAGATATGAAGAGGTGGTGAATATAAATTTTGCTGCTTTAATGAAAAATACGACATCACTTCTGCTATAAAAGGGAAGACAAAAAAGTAGCAGAGTTGAGGTGGAAAGCAGAGGGCACCTGTGCTGCCGTCCCTGCATGAGGGGTGGGACCCACAGCAGCTGGGGCAGTTGTGGCTGCCAAAACAGGCTCACCCTGAGCACCAGCCACACACTTTAACTCCTTACATGGTAGCAGGTCTGGCTTTCCAAGACCCTCACATAGGCAAAGTGAGCCTGATTGTTGATTTGTATGTAGCAGGAGCTTAACTTAGGCAGTGCCTGCTCTATCTGTTTGTATTTAAGGTTGTGTGATCCTGTTATAAGACACTGAAGTTCCTTTTGCTTT
>NW_010298890.1:21116-24436 GCF_000700745.2 Antrostomus carolinensis | reverse complement strand
AATTGCCTTGGGAAGGCATCAGTGGGGCTGGGCAGGGGAGCAATGGTGGAGGTGAGAAACGGGGTGGGAAGGAGTTGCACAGCCAGCCTTCACCCTGGCATTTCCTAACTCTTGACTATTTGAGTATTCAAATTTAACATCCTTTAATGGGTTGTAGTACAACTGGCTGTTAAGTACCACAATTTAAATGCTTCCTATCACTTTAGTACATAATAGCAAATTTGTGGGATGTCCTGAAAAAAATGAAGAAAGCATGTAGAAGTTTGCTGATGGAAACTTTGCTGAGTTTTGTTTTGTTTTCAAATTGGCTTGCTCCCTCTTTTTTGGTTTCAAACCTATATTTGCTTTTAAAGTTCATAGTGTGTTAAAAACATTTGAGATTCGCAAACGGCCAGTTACCAAATCTGGCAGTGCCTCTGTGTTGGGGCAGAGTCCCCTTCAGTTGTGCCTCCGCAGTGCGGTGGGTCTGTGGCATTGCCCCGGTTCTGCCCCTTGGCAGCAGCAGCAGCCGCCTCCGATTGCTGCGTCCACCTACAGACAAAGGAGCGAGCCGGGAGTAGTGTGTTAAAAACATTTGAGATTCGCAAACGGCCAGTTACCAAATCTGGCAGTGCCTCTGTGTTGGGGCAGAGTCCCCTTCAGTTGTGCCTCCGCAGTGCGGTGGGTCTGTGGCATTGCCCCGGTTCTGCCCCTTGGCAGCAGCAGCAGCCGCCTCCGATTGCTGCGTCCACCTACAGACAAAGGAGTGAGCCGGGAGTGATGTCAGATGCCGGCAGCCTGGCACTCGGACCTTGTCCTGACATGGAGGTGTTCCCCAAAGGCAGGTTGCTGCACAGGAACCTGTTCCTGTGACTTTGGGGGTCGGTAGTTTTGGGAGCAGCAGGAGCCTTTCCCTGGCACACCGCTTGCCCACGGAGCCACAGCCCCAGTGCTGGTGGCCCTGGTGGGTGGCCAGCACCCCGGGCCTCACCGCAGGGTGCCCAGTGGCCCCTGGCACTGGTGGGCAGGATGGGCTGCCCTCCCTTACCATGGACACCGGCAGATGGGGGTGTCGGCGGGAGGCGGCCGCAGCGGTGCGTCGGCTGAGCTGCTCAGTAACAGCCCCTTCAGCTCTGACAGCTCTGCTCAGGCTGGCCAGAGGTAGTTATCAGATTACTTGTATTAAAACCTAATTAAGATGTGTGCCAGTAAATGCGGCGTGGTTATTGGATTTGGTGATTTAGCTGCTGCAGGTTGCTGCAATCCAATCACGCCATTTCAGCAAATTCAGCTCCGTGGAGTAGAGAGAAAACGTTTTACATCAGTAACCTGACTGTGCTGAAAGTGTAAATAACCTTCTAATGCCTCTGCTGTGTCAAGGACTGATCCCCACTGCTGGGTGGATGGACACTGCCCACAGGTCCTTGCATATTAATTTCTTTCAAATCAACTTTAAAACCCTGAGGAAGGCTGATGGGTTGTACCAGCTTTTCCCTTCACTGCTCGCAGTTGCCTGCGGATTAATGGACCTGCGAGTCCCCCAGGGCAGGGAGCTTGCTGCTGCAGGAGCCTTGTGAGTGCCCCTGCGTTAGCAGTGGGTCCTTCTAGAAAAGAAGGAAGCTTTTGTTTTTGTCTGTAGGCTGAAGGCAAGGGGACAATCTAAATGTAACACGGTGGGTGCTAGTCCAGCTTTGTGGTGTTGAATGCAGTGGAAGTTCTGCTGGGTGGAATTCAACTTGGTGCCAAAGCTCTTGCTTTATGTTTGATGTTTCACGTAGTTTCTGCAGGGTCTTGTAGTCATTGTCTACCCATAGTTGTCAACATGTAACAAAAGCTATTTATCCTTTTCCATTTCATTTCTGGGCAGGCTAAGTACAGCCTAGTCTCAGATCCGAATTTTACTGCTGTATGGAGGGAGAGATGTAGTCTTCTGCAGGTTGTAGCTGCACAAAGTAGCAAGGTAGGTTGGAGCTGTTCTAATGTAAAGCTACGTACAAGCTCCAAGTACTGAGGATCAGAGCAAAACGTTTACTTTAAAGCATTCATTACAGCTTATGATGCCTCAGTTTTGTTCTTCTGTGGAACCACTTTTCTCACAAAGGTGCCTTTTACCTGCCTCCATATAGAAATAGGAATTTTGGTTTAGAGTGGTTAATAGAAAATTATGTTAAGGGTAATATTATTAGAAAATGGGAGCTTACTCCTTAGTGCCAGGTTGCCCTGTAAGTAGTCCAAATGTAATGTGGTTCAAGAGCTACATGTCTCACCTTGTGCCTTGACATAACATGATAGAGCATGGAGTCAGTTCCTGCCCTTCAGCACTCCCAGGCCAAGGAGAGGCAGCCGCCCGACATCCCAACTGGACAGATCTTGCCACTTTGGTGGAAAAACTGTCTCATTTGGAATGGAGGGCGAGGATATGGTGGTCACTTGAGTTGCTGAGGACGCAGTACAGGTGGTAGTAATAATAGGTGGTGTTGCCAAAGTGAATGTGGCGACCGTGCAACCTCGCTCACTTGTATTAGCAAAATGTGCAGAAGGTTCTGTCACCCAGTTGTAAAAATGATGGCAGGCATCGATGTGCAGTTGTAACATATGGGAAGTACAGTGAATGTGGGTGGAGCTGTTCATTTCTCATCTTGAATCATTTACGAGATCAGCAGGCAGGCCAGATACAATGCATATGGGAATGTGTGGCTGCGCTGCACATGTCACACGTAATAGCAGATACTGTGAGAGGGCCCAGAGCCTGTCCTCAGGAGTGAAACGCACTGGAGCAGGCTGGTAGTCCCAGCGTGCGGACCAAGGGCCAGCTTGGCAGCAGTTTTGGGAGAGCAGACTGGTAGACAGAATTTGGGAATTCACGGACCAAGATCTGCACTGACTAGAACTACTGCCTCTTTATCCAGCATGACCCAGAATTGCAGAAGGGAATGTTATTAACCCTGTACTCAAGCACTGGAGATAGAGACAGATGATAAAAGTAGAGCTGTGGCCTGCTAGTCAAACCCAGTTCAGCGCCTGTGTCATCCTTCTCCCTCTGCTCAAGGGGACAGTCTAAATGCAACATGGTGGGTAATGAAGTTACAAAATAGAAAAGCATAATTGAGTAGCATTGCCATAATTAAAGACTTTTCTATTTACAGTAGTTTATCTGAATCACCCTTTGCATGATCTGAAAGGATCTAGAGCTTTACAATAGAGCGCACTAAGGCTTGTAGCCAGTCATGGCTTTGAAATTTGCATGAGCTGCCTGTGAGTATCTAGTAGAAACTGTTGTTTTGATGTAAAATTCACATGAGCTGGAAATGACTTCTCTCTGGGTGCCAGAACTGGAGGAA
>NW_010298890.1:16385-21071 GCF_000700745.2 Antrostomus carolinensis | reverse complement strand
CCACGAGAGGAGAGGGACGCCGGGGAAGGGCCTTTCCTTGGGGCTGCATCAGCGGCGGCTGCTCTTGCAGCCAGAATGGCCCCTGCTGCCGCAGTGGGCCATGTTCATCATGTTGCTGCTGCAGAATATGGGTCAAGGAGTTTATCTACCTACTTACCCATGTCTTTAGCTGCTAGTAATAATAATTTTGTGCAAGAGAGTCTCTCAAAGACCATATGAAACACTAGCAGAATAGGAAAATTATTAATTGAATGTAGAAATCAGCAGAAACTTAAATTCTAAGGGCCTGAATCCAGACTGTAGTTTGCAGTTGTTGAGTTGGGCTCTTGTGCATGCAGAGGATTTCGTAGCCTCGAGGCTCTAAATAGGTACAGCAGCACTGGAGTCCTTCCCTTGGCTGTCTGAAGACAGCACTTTCTAGTACTCCCTACTAGTACTGCTATAAAGTAATAAGCACTCTAGAAATAAAGGACTGGAAGATGTCTTTATTACAAATCAAGAAGTGCAGTAAGGTCACGTATCCTCCTCAAGTTAAAGGAAATCAATGGCAAAGTAGTGAGCACAACTCAGCTCTCCAGTCTGAAACTACATTGCCTCCAGCAAATGATACTGATGTTCCTGCACTCCCTGGGAGCAAGATGCTCATGGAAAAACTACTTTCTTTAAAAACAAAATAAAGAACAGTACGGGGTGGGGGGGGGTGTTGTGTTTGTGTGGGAGTTTTAGTTGTGGGGTTTGTTTGATTTTTTTGAAGTTCAACACCCCTGAAATCACCTTTAGTAAAGAAATGAATCGTAAACAGCTCCTGTACCAACATGGTATAGTTTGGAAGGTATAGAGAGTGCAAAATTAGACACAGAGTGTCTAAGTGCATATTTAGCAGAATACCCTGTGCTATCAAAGCCCTGGTTTTGTTTGCTTCACTGGATGTTTACAAGCAGCTGTGCCTGTGTGCAGCTCGCTGCATTTAGTTTTGTTCTGATCCCCAGGAGATGGTCCTGCAGCTCCTCCAGTCCTTGCAAAAGTGCAAGGATGCATTAGCAGGGTAAAAGGTGACCATGAATATGGGTGTTCAGTGTTTGTGACATGATTGTTCCGGTTTGATTTCCAGGAAGTTCTCTGGCAGATACAGATCAGTAAATACTGGCTTTGACATAGATTTTGGTGATTTTGTTTCAGCTGGATTTTACTATTTTTTTCTCAATAAATTTGGGGGTGTTTACTAATGTAGTTATTTGAACAATCCTGATTCAGAATGTGTCTATTCAGAGTGATTAGCTTAGCTGGGTTATGACGGCTGGACAAGTCAAAACTACTACGTGGAGCTGAAAGTAGAAAGATTTAGAATATCACATGCCCTGTTGTAAGCGTAGAAGTAATTCCATTCAAAACACAGCCTGTACGAGAGATACAACCTAAAAACCTTGTCCAGCTGACGCTGTATTTCACTATGTTGAGCAAGAAATACTTTACAAAAGCAAGTGCAAAGCTGCAAAGATCCAGAACTAACCTTGACAAAAAAGCCAGTTCCTGTTCCCTAAATGCATAGTGCTTAGATGTGTAGGTTTTTCTCTAGACTATTTAAAGACAATAAGCTTCTAAGATATCCAGAAGGACTTATAATTAAAGATATTTGCATTTAAAAAGTTAAATGCATTTAATGTAAATTTTCAGCTTATTTGTGTTGACAACCCTTGGTACAGGTCCCAAGCAAATGGTTTAAATTTTTCATGGCAGGAGGAACAAACAGTCACTGGGAAAAAAAAAAGCCGTACCAGGTTTTGTGGTTAAAGAAGTGAAGGAGCTGTTGCCCTGTCTACAGCAGTGCGGTCCCAGCTCGGGCACTTATTTGCAAGTGTAAGCCAAAGGCCTCTGTGTGCTCCCTCTGATACCTGCCAGCTTCTTCCCTCTGTTTGGCAGTTTAACCCCAACCCGGACAAGGAGGACCTTTGGAGTGACAGGCTCTTTACGTCCTTCCCCAGGAATCCCTGTTACACTATTAAAGGGTCTGCACTGACGTGCTTAATTAACTCGAAGCTTACTTGAAATAAAGGTTGCGTTCTGTAACAAGTTTTGGACACTGACCAGGTTGTAAAGAGCAGCTGACAGAAAACAAAAGTTTTTGTCACTTTAGGTCCAGTTTGTCAGGGGTTTGGGATATTTGGATCTATAATCAGGGCTAGCGGGTGTGTTTCTGGACGGCAGTTATCGGAGCAGCTGCAGAGCGTGCAGCTTGCTTAGCTACAGATACCAGGATGCAGTCCTGCCGTCTTTACTGATGTCACTTAATGGCAAAGCAAATTCACTGTCATGTCACGATAAGGCTTCTATATTAGAAGTGCAGACCTTTGAAAGTGCTGGTTTAAAGTGTGAAGATAAAATGTATCGAATGCCCATCCGAGGAGTAGTACTTTAGTCTCAGCCCAACCACCAGACCGAGCTCTGTCATCTGGGAGCTGTGCCCGCCAGTGCAATCTTCAAAGCCTCTACTGTGAACTCCAGCTTCAGATGCTCTGCAACCCTTTTATCTATTTTTTTCCAGGTTACAGCAGCTTGACAAGCACTGCCAGGCCACTGCCCAGCAGTTAGTGGAGTTGCTCAACAAACAGAATCAGCTCTTCAAAGAGAAGCAGCTGCTTACAGAAGAGGTGCAGTTTCTGCGAACACAGGTACTGTGCCAAAAGAAAAGAAAGTCTGAGGGGAATATTGTGCAGCTTTAGCAGAGAAATCCTCCAGCAGTTTCATTTCAGCTGTTGGGTTTTGTTGCTGTCGCTGTTTTAAATAAGGCATTACCTTATGAAAAAAATAAAATAAAAATCCATGCAGTTGGAAAGAGACTGGTAGCTGGACTTGAGTCTCACTTAAACCTAAACTAAATGAAGAAAGTGTTTTGAAGTAACAATAAAACAGCAGAAGTTATTCTTGGAGACAGTTCCTAGCTTTCTTATCAGAAGATTTGGTGTTCCTTTTTCAGAGAAAAGGGAAATCTGTTCTTTAACAGCATTAATGTTTAACCAGTAGCTTGATGTTGAAAATTTCTTTTGAGCTTTTTGCTGACATTTGTCAGACTTAAGTCCCCCTTCTGCTTTGTGATTTTTTTTCCCCTTTATTTTTAAGACATTTATCTTTCCTGCTGCTCCATGACCACTCACCCAAGCGTGAGATGGTGAACGTGAAATCAGTCTGCCTGAGCACTAATTGCTGCCCTGCATCTCTAGCAGGACTGACTCGTGCTTCCAGTGGTCTCTAGGAAGCTGTGGTTTCTCATGGGTTGTTGTTGCTTTTTTTTCTTTGGCCACTGTTCTTCAGTCAGTCAGTACTTTGGAAACAAGGGAGAGGGCTGCGTGGTTTGGTTTTTTTCTTTGCCTTTCTTTTCCTTTTTTCAGAAAAAGGAGGAGAACTAACAAGCACAGAATGAGGTTTTCAGTACAGCTATCAAATAATCAAACTTTTGTTTTGTGACTAAGTAAATGAACTATTTCAACCATAGCATGATGTTTTCTAACTTGCAAACTGTTGAGTTTGCCCAGGATAACTGGAATTCTGTTAACAAGGAAACACAAGACATTCAGTGTAGAAATTTAGTCCAGTTGCACACCTCACAGTAAACAGAACATAAGCCGTGTTGAGAACTTTAAAATATTTAAATCACACTAATTTTCACAGGCTTTTTAGCTGTAGAATTTAGTAAATGTTTAACCTAGGAGAATAAAATCCATGCTTTATTATGCCTTTAATCATGTTGGTGTGTTTGGTTTTACAGGATTTCCAGTTGTAGTAGATGTGGGAGCTTAAGATAGTGTAAGGTTGTCAGCATGTAGTAACTACTGGCAAATTTCAGGGCAACCATTGTGCTCTCCCTGCAAGGTAGTTTACGAAGGTGGTTGTTCAGAACAGAAAATTAAAAATCTGTTTTTAAGGGAAGCACTCTTGGTAAGGTGAACAGACTTTACATGGTCCAAAGGGATTTTGTTATTGATAATCTATTTTACCTGAAAAGGAGTGTGCTTTTATGAAGTTGGTCAGAAGTACAAAAATGATACAAAAGAGGAAAAATCATTTGGATATTATACTGCTATCAAGACTTGACTGGCAAAAGCTTCCTTATGTTCATTACAAGTTAATTGTGCTCTAGAGGATTCTTTTAACTGAAGAACACTCAGAAGAGAAGAAGGATATAAAAAAAATATTACAAAATGAGTCCTAAAAAACTATTTGCAGCTATTTAAAGCAACAGTGGTTCTCTAGGAATTGGAATTGAGCCCAAAAAAGCTGCCTGGAATATCAGGTTTAATGAAACTATGAACAGTTCACCATAAATGGGAGATTTTTAAGTAATTTTTTGTAGTTAGTGTAGAAATATATATTTAAAAAAAAATCAATTGCAGAATTGGTGAAAGTGTCATCATATTCCACATTTTCCTGCATTGTTCAACAGTTCTCCTTTATTCTTTCTTTTTTTTTTTTTTAATGGGCAGGAAGGGGGAGAGAACAATCATACCTAATCTTTTAAAAGTTATGTAAAAAACAGTAACCTGAATGTGCTGTTGTATCTTGGAACATAAGCCACTAGTAACTGCAGTTGCATATTGCAGGAAAAAAAATGGGATGCAGATCTCAAACAGGACACAGATGGAATCAAGTAAAAACCTGGATGGATGAAGAGAAACGAGCAGAAGTAGGTCT
>NW_010298890.1:0-16358 GCF_000700745.2 Antrostomus carolinensis | reverse complement strand
TGGGGGGGGGGGGGGAGGAAAGGAGGACTATAACTATTTGCAGATGTGGGTTGAATCTGGCAAACACTTCAAGACAAAGGGGAGAAGAAAGTGTGTGAAACACTTTTGGGTCTGAAATTGTTGGAGCTTTTTGTTTTTGTTTTTTTAAGCACTTAAAAATTTAGGCCAAGCACTCGGCAGCAAAGACAAGTTTACCTGACAGAATTAAAAAAAAAAAAAAATCTTAAAGATTTAATTTGGAGGGAAAATGGGACATACACCTCTCAGCAAGGTGAGAACGTCTAGAAGAACTCAGATTTTGTCATAGATACTTTCTGATCTGGATAATCACCGAGTGTTTGGTTTTTTTATTTGGAATTGGTTGGTTTTGTCACTTCCAGTAGTATTTTCCTTCTGAGGAAGCAGAATCCTCTCTGTTTCTTCAAAAAGGCTGCAATTTGTTCTGTAATAAATCATAAAACTTAGTGTCATGTTGAAGGAAACGTTACATAAATAATTGTCTCAGGAGCAGTGCTGTTGGAGTTACAGTACTGCTACATAGTTATACCTGGTCCCGTTGCCTTCTAAGAGTTACTTTTGGAGCAGTTAATTTTAATTTAAAAGTCACAGATTTTAAAACTGCATCATTTATTGTAATCTAGCTGACCTAGAGAAAAAAAAAGAAAAAAACCCCAGACTAACAAATTTATAATCTTCATAGGATTTGTTTTCAAAACTCAGGTTCCTTCCACTGCAATTTTTATTTCTAGTGTTAGTGTTTGTTATATGGGGGATAAGGAAGGAAGAAAGAAAGGGGGGGGGGAGAGATGTCTTTAAATCCAGCTGCATTCTGGTGTGTTGAGAGTCTGTTTTTCATGGAAAACTCATTTGACACCCTAAGGAGAATTCTGGGTTTTGAAATGAATGAAAAAAAATCATCATAAAAGAAATACCTGATCCTGCTCCACACTGAATTCCCTTACAGGCAGCATGAGTTGAAAGGCTTTTAGTGTCCATGTTGAAGGAGTAACCTAGAGAAGTACCAGTTTTCAAAAACATTTTTCTCGTTCTCAGCAGTGAATTACACACTTTTAAAATAATACTGTTAACTCTCCTATTACTGAAAGAAACTCAGTATTATTTCAGAATAACCACCTGCCTACAACATCCCAAAGATGCTCACACTGTAATTTTCATTTTCATAGAGCTAAAGAGGACCAGTGTGATAATATGGCCTGACCTTACAGCATGGGCTGTGTCTCAGGCCATTACAGTAATATTTAATAGATGGCACTAATATTTAATAATAGTATATATTATAACATATTCAGGTTCATGTAAAGATAGTCAAAGTTTAATTATGGGATTTACATCTCGTTTTGAAAGTTTTCAAAAGATTAAAGTTCTGAGTTTTTAGTTTTGAAAGTCCCTCTTCCAGTGCAACCAGCTCCAAGTCAGGAGGATAAGAGAGATTTAGCTCCCCTCCTATATAGGTACTATAGCAAACAAACATCGCAATTGAGATGACTAGAGAGCTCAGCACTGCACCCCCACTACAGGTAAGTCTCTGAAAGCTGGGATGCTCCTCACTTGCAGGATCTGCCCCGTGGTCCATCAGTTTGACAGAAGTAAGTGTTTGTCCCGGTTGATAGTCCCCTGGCAGACCCCAGCTGCCGGGAGGGGTTGCTGGCCAGCTGAGCCAGCGAGAGCACAGACTGACGGGATTCGGACCTTGGGGATTACCTCCAGCAGGGATGTCCTCGTGTCCTGCTGCTCTGCCTTTCCCCTGAAGATCTCCTCCTGCAAGCAAGACCCTCCCTGGCAGGAACCTGTGCTCTCCCTGTGGCTGAGCCACCAAAACCATCTCCTCCCTCATTACAGACATCTTTTTCACAGTGAGCATGTCTGTGAACAGACCATCTTTCTTCTGAACAGAAGTTAAAATATACTCACCTGTGACAATGTTCCCATCCTCGCCTCTCTAGCTGCTCAGCAGGAGGTGCTGTCAGAATTACAGCTGTTCCTGAGCTGTTTTCTTTGTTTTCTTCTATCAGCATGAATTTTCAATGAGGTCCCAGCAGCAAATGCTGTGCTTGAAGTGCTCCCAGGTGCCCTACTTTTTTTTTTTTTCCCCATTATGTGTTACAGAAGGGCAGCTTTATGTCCAGAAAACAAATAGTTTGTCCATCTCTGATGTCAGAAATGATTCAGGCTGATCCTTACATGGCCCTCAGCTGGTCGTCAGGAGACCTGAAGATTGCTTAGGTTATTGGGGGAGAGCTTTGTTTTTTAGTGTGGTCTAAATGCACAAAAATAGTGCCTCTGCCAGGTGTTTGTAACAGCCAGTGGCATTCCACAGCCAGGGGTCATTTGCTCTTTGATTTTTAAGCAAGTGAAAGGAAAGTCTTCATTACTCCTTGGAGTTTACTCAGAGGCGGTGAGGTGGATACAGGTAGACCTCTGCTTGATGTCCAACTGCCCTGACATGTGACACTTCAAGTGCTGCATTACCCAGCATTTAGCTCTTCAGAGTTTGTGAATTTGCAATTGTAGGAGGCCCGAACCTCCTGCGCGGTGTCTGGCCAGTGGGCAAAGCTGAGCAGCAGCTCAGGAGCTAAGCTTGGTCCTTCTGAGAGCTCCACCTTGGGTTTTGCAGCTGTGCAAATGAGGACTGAGGCACCTAAGCCACCCAAGTGTTTTCTAACCAAAGCAGCAGCTAGTGGCTCCTCTCCCCTCCATTATGACTATTGGTAACAGCAATTAAACCATTCAGATGTCCATGGTTCTGCTCCTACGGAAACTTCCAACCCGTACATGGAAGAATACTCAACCACCCACTTAATACAGGTGCCAGAGAGGGGAGGGAGTGGTGGGGAGGAACCTGGGCCATTTGTGCTGCAGAGCTCTGCTCACTAGCAAAGTGCTGTTGGCAGGAGGAGAAACTTTTAAGACTGGAAGGCCCCAGCTATTCAGTGACCAACTTATTTGGCAATTACCAGGGACATTAGGAGTGACAGATTTGTGTCTCTAGTCAGAGAACTGCACACCTCAACTGGCTGCTTTAGCACCCAGGCTGTGGAACGGTAGGGCACACCGTGGCTTTGCCAGGACCTGTGCTGTGTTTTGAGAGCAGTTGAGGCCTGGGTGTAGTCAGGTGGAGAAACACCCACTTCCCCAGTCACGCTGAGGTTCACCACCTCACAAAGCATTAACACTGGCTAACTGTGGTAACCACAGCCACGCAGGCCTCCTGAAGCTTTGGGGTGGGAGCATTGGTACCTAACGGGTGCACATGCGTACAGGCAGGGCTAATGAAACGCTTCTTGTGGCTGTAGGTGACATGAAGAGGAAAATGGCAGCTTTTGAGTTAGAGGCATGTATGACAGTATGACATATCCAGAACAGAAATGTTCTGAAGTTTGGTGGTACAAAATGTTCCTGTCTGAAGAGGAGGAGAGTCTCTCCCTTGGGATACTGGGCACGCTCACTTCAGTAGCGATGGGGGAGAGCAGAGAGGGAACATACTGCGCTACCAACTGGGCCACCAAGGCCAGCTGCATGGCAGAGGAATGGGCTGGCTGGGAATGTTGTGAGCCACCCGCAACAGCAGCAATTGCCAGGGAACTTCAGGAGCTCATTGTCTGGAGAGTTTTTTGCCTTTTTAATCTCTAGCTGTGTCCTCACACTGGCTGTAATGTTGGGGGTCACTGCAGCAGGGAGCAGGTTTCCCCTGGCTGTCACTAACCAGTCAGGCACATGGAATTCAAGCCCCAGGGCTTTCTGTGGCTGTAGCTCATTTTTCCTTGCACTGGTCGCAGAAACAATTGTAGCAGTTGGTGTTGGTGCACGTAGTTTTGGAAAAACTGTTATTGTTTTTCATTCATTCTTTAATAAGCTGTAACTTCATAAATTCTCCTTTTTTAACTTGGCCCTAATTGCCTTACCAACTAAGGGGAAAAAAAAATAAGTAAAACCCTTTAGTCCTCTAATGCAAAACCAGCCAAAGTAGAAAGTTTATTTTTATTTCTGAGGTCAGGTACATCTCTTAAATTCAAATTTTAGAACTCCAGTGGCTTAATTCTAGAGGGGTGGCTTCCCCAGCTTCAACAGAGTTTCATGTCTCGCTCTTAATTCAGCCCTGAGGCGCTACGGAGAAGCACAAACAGTAGCTCTGCAAGAGCTCGGAATTAGCCTGTGAATTAGCCTTCCCACCAGAGGTTTCCTCCAGCACCCAGGCAGCAGGTTCCTGTTTTGCTGCAGCTGCCCACCCCTACGCACGCTCTGCAATTCGCAGTAAACAGTCTCTGGCACAAACCTGCCGCCTCCTTCCTGGAAAGGAGAAGGGGCAGGATCTTAGACGTGCCCCAAAACAAGAGCTCAGTTATTTACTGCTAAACACGAGCCATGTCTGAAGCGCATGGAGATGCTGTTTTTCAGAAATCCAATAGCTCTTGTTCTTCCTACCTGGAAGGCTTCTGACCTTAGGACAAGGCGAGGCTGGCGGCCCGCAGGAAGCGCAGGCTCTGAAGCAGCGCTTGTTTACTTCCCATCACCACAGTCTGAACCGTTTCTGTCGCTCTCTCCTAAGAACTCGCCCACAGGCTGCAGTGACACACATGAGAACCAGGCAGCACCATGCAGCCTCCTTACTTACACACCTGTCTCTTGCTTTTATCTTTCAGGTCTGCTCTGCACCTGGCTGAAACTTGGGCTTCGCTGGGGTTCCCCCAAGGCACCTCTGCAGAAAACAGGCTCACTTGCTGGCTCATGTCAATTTGTTTTTAACTTCAAAATCATAAATATTTGGAAGCATTACCAGCCTACCACACTCGCTAGGAAGACAGCCGAGACTTTTCCAAGCCAGGGCAAACAGCTATTGGGTAGCGTGGACTTACTTAATTCAGAATTTGTACCATTCTTTTGTAAAATGTTTTTATCTATTTTTATAACTGAACATAGATGTCTCATTTACAGACTGAAATACCAATAAACTGAACTGGATTCCTTTTTTCCTGGTTCTGTCCTTTCGAATTCAAGGGCAAGTGTGTGCAGGGGGAGAAGGGGACCGTTTGTTACATCTGCCACAAGCACAGTGTGCTCCTGCTTATATAAGACTCATTACTGGAGTCTACCTGGGAACTTTATTTTTACAAGGTATTTATCACTTTCTATACAAAAGTGAGGAGCTACTTACGTATCAGAAAAGCCCAAGAATGATTGAGGGAAATTCCATATAATGCAGAAGAATTTCCCCAGGGCAGGTTTCTGAACATTCACTGGACAAAGCCTTTAAGAGAAAGGAACCTTTAGTCAGAGCAGATCAGCCTTTAAGAGAGGGGTCCAGCTCTCACCTCGCAGCGGTGATGCTAGACTTCACCACCAAATATTTAGCAGCCTCAGGGATGGGCATCAGCTGACCTTGGCTTCAAATTATTGAACTCAAAACATTTGGAGGATACGTGTGGAGAGGTTTTTTTTCTGCTTAACTGCACGTTTCTGCTTTTAAGTTATTTTCCAAACACCAGGCTGTTTCAGAAAGAACCTTTATCTTTTGCTGAACTAGTGTAGGAAAAACTTAAGTGTTTAAGGAAAAAGTTGCTGCATCTTTAGTGTAGTTGCAGAATTGCACTGGGGGGGAGTGCAAACAGTTCCCCATTTATAAAGCTAAATTTGAGGACATAAAATGTAACCAAAAATGGGAGCAACACCACATGCAGCAAGTTACCATTTGCTGTGGGACAGTCTCTCCTTCCCTGGTATTTTAAGAATTATCAGTGGTACAGCCCTAACTTCAAAGTGGTTTTTCCTCCCTAGTTCAATTTCCTGCCATATTAAACTGCCAAACACATCTGATCTCCTCCCGGAGCCGCTTCACCGATATGACAACAAACACTTAAAATGGCCTCAGGTCTTCAGGGGCGAGAAAGCCTGATGAAGGAAAGTTCTCTCTAGTCCAATTCTGGGTTCTCCACAGTAATCAGATTGAGTTTTTTTAAGTCTCACTACTTTGTAGACAGTTACACAGGTAAGAACATACATTTATAAATGTAGGAATATGCAAAGTGGTTTGTGGTTATTTTTATTTATTTTTTTTTATTATTCTCCCACAGCATAACTCTGTGTTTAAATAGGAAACGCACACAAAGGAACTCGGTCCCAACACTCGGGCTTCACTGAGATCCTGGAGCTGCCCTGCCCCAGCCCAAGGCACAGCTGGACTCTCAACCTTTCTGGACCTACGTCACCTACCAGGTGGCTTCTAGTGGCTGCATGCAGAGTGTCACCACCAGCCACCCATGTGCACACGCACCTGTCTGATGTCAGCAGAGCATCCTGGGCTGAGAGTATATGTAACTGGAAGGAGGTTTTCATACTCATCCCAGGCACAGGCTCAATTCATTATGTTGCTGGGAGTCCAGAAGGAATCAATTTCTCTGCAGCACCTACTCTATTGTGTAGCAACAAGTTAGCCATTAAGCACAGACAGCACCAGGTCTCCTCGCCTCCTGTTCCCCTGTCTCCTCTCCACCTTCTACTTAGGCACAAAATGTTTCAGTTTTACAAAGTTTACAAGTGTCAGAGGAGGTGATCAAATCCAGACACCCCAGGTCCACAGAGCCTGATCCTGTAACGCAGGACGCAGCCCGACCAGACAGTCCTGCCCCTCCCAGCGCTGAGAACTGGTCCCTGATCTGCGTATCACTGAACTAACGGCTGGCTGGCTGGCTCGTGCTCTTTCCTACTACAGGGTGGGAGAGGGGGAAAAAAGGAAAAAATCCTGAGACCTGGATGGAGCACGTCTATCCAGGGAAGTGTTCATGTCTGAGAACTGAGCTGAAACCCAGGTGACCACCCACTTTAGGGACACTCAGCCCTCCTGACAGCTGGTTCAAATGGGCCTGGACCAGCTTGCAGGCTTCAAAGAGTCCCACCCTGAGGTTCCCTGCAAATCCCACCTTCCCGTTTTCCCCTCTCCTTACTCTGGCACATTACCTAGCTATGGGATGTCAGGCTATGAATTTCATTAGATGACAACTCACTTAGATCATGGGTGTTCTGACAGGAACGTAGCCCTCTGTAATCGCTACTTCAAAAGTGTAACCCAAATTGACAAGTGACAGACACCTTGCAGAGTTGACATTACCCGTCTGTATGGAAATAGCCTTGGTCCAAAGCACAGATACATCTTGCTTAGTCATAAAAACTTTTTTTTTGACAATACTGTAACTTAATAATTTACAAGCTGAAACTGATCACCCAGTATTTGAAATAGGTCACAGCGAGTTACAGTTATCACTAGGACTTCACAGCAAATAAAACTTGTAACTAAACATGCACAGATAATTATATATACAGTGATAAAAAAATAACCATGTACATTTTCTTGTAAGAAGAAATTAAGTAAATTCTTTGTGCATTTCAGGATTGAAACATCTAACCTATATAAAATTACTTTAAAATATGAAGTAAATATTTAACCCAAAACTTCAGAAATCTTTCGTAATCTGCAATATAGCCTTCTCATTTCAGTCTTTCTTTCTCTGACACAGAACACATTAGGAATTTCAGCCTCTAAGATATTTAATAGTAATGTGTAGATATAAAAAAATACGTCCTTTGTGGCAAGCTTGAACATATATATATATATATTTACAAACCTCCAGAACAAATTAGCATTAAAAAACACAGAAGTAGCAGATTGACATAGTGCTTTATTTAAGCTGTCTGTACGAAGGAAAATAATGTGCATCCCTATCATATACGTGTAAAAATACTAAGGATGTACAGTGTACAAAAACAGTTTCTTGTAGTTATTTCACATCCTTGTGGGTCATATACTTAAGGAAATAAAACAGTTTAAGTATGACCAACAGTAATACGGTTTCTTGGGTTCATAGTCGTGTCTGCTTAATATCCTTAACCATATGACTAGATCTTGCATGGATCTAATGAAAGAACTAGCAAGGTCAAGAAATGTCACAAACTCTAAAGCTACAGGGAGGTAATTCAATTACCAATTTAGAGGTTTTTATTTAAATAAATACTTTACATTTCATGCTTGCCTGTAATGCACTACCAGGAGCAAGATAAGGAAATTCTACTGTAGACAGTACAAACAGTAGCAGCAAAGTGTGTACATTGAGGTGTAATATATAGACCCTGCAGTTAGTAAGGAAAGACCTTACTTTTGTACTCTAGGAGAAGCACATGGCCCCTGCAAGAACAGTCAGCTTTAAGAAGCCGCAAGTAAAGATGGAAAAAAAGGTAAAACAACATTGGAATAAATGTTCTTTAAGCAACAGGAATGTACTGGAAGATGGATTAGTGTGGAAAGCGAAGCTGTGCGCAAAACTGCCAAAACCCAAACCGAAATGACCTATTTCCTCCCAGATGGCCGCAGTACAAGAGGACACACTGTATGTCATGGAAGTCAGTACAAGCTGGAGTCAAAGTCTGAAACGTACTGTGCTCAAGCGGCTCGCCAAGGTAGCCGGCCACCACCTCCTGTCCAAATCCAACCACAACTGCGAACAGCAAAAGAGCAGCTTCAACAATTTCTCTCGGCACCGCTTGCCTCTTTGTCTTTATTCCGTTTCTAACACTGGTAAGAGAGAGAATCCCCCAACCCCAGGCAGCACACAGCGGCCACGGACTCTCTCCGTAGCATAAACTTGATCAACGACGTTTTGGAAGGCAGACAATGCAATGCAAAGTGAAGTCTTCAGAGGTTTTCAAACAATTCACCGACAGATATTTACTGCAAACCGCATCCTAACTAGCTACGCGACAGCGAGCTAACCACAGGGTTTCTCCTGCACGCGAGGAACGGCTGGCCAGAGGCACGGCGCCGGCTGGTCATCAGCTAGAGGTGCCCTGTGTCAAGAAACTTATTGCTATCACAAGCTGAAAACATAGGGGAAAAAACAAGAGGCATATAATACAGATGTTGAATCACCGTAGTTTTAGTCTGTAAGTATGAGGCCTTTGCAGAGAACTATTTAATGCCCTTCCATTAAGTACTTGGTTACTTCAGTCACTCACTCGCTGTGTCAGTGTAGACACCTCTACATTCCTGGTGCAGAACAGACCTGCAACGCACTTGCTGTGCTCCTCTCCCTCTGTAGAGGGATAATCTCTACGTGTGTTTAGTGTTACAAGGTGACAGAATGAGGTCCTATGTAGTTAGACTATACATCATGATATACTTCTGACTGATTATCCATCCATTACTAAAGATAAAACACGAAACATGAAAAATTGTCTAAATTAGTCTGCGTCTTTAGCTGCCTTGCTAAAATGCCCATCTGCCCCTTGACCGTCCCAGCACATGCACTGCCAGCAGTGGGCTTCATGCTCAGGCACTCGACTTTCCACATCAAGAGGCGAAGGCATCTGCGTAGGAACACCTCTCCTTTCAGACTCATCTACTCATTCACACAACACAACCAGCAATGCTCTGTGATATCACAGTCTTCGTGGGAGCTAACAAGATCTGAACGCAAAGATACTTCGAATGATAATCCCATGGAGTCGGGGTTTTCAGAGGTCACCGGCACGGGCACGTGCGCGCGACCGCTGCACTGCGGCACGTCCCGACTCCTAGCACCAAAGGGTTTATTATTAAGATTATCATTGCTGAAGATCAAGGCTAAAGTTTATGCACACGTTCTGTTAGATACAGATCTTCGGAAGTGGAAAGACATTTTGCCATCAGTGGAGCGTTTTAAATTCAGTCAATCGGGTACCACGGTTCCATGTAACATGCTGGGTTTGGGGACTCTTTTGGTTCAGGGCAAACCTTCCTGGAGAACAGCTGATCCCAGAATTCACTATTTTAATTATCAAAATAAAGTGCTTTTCTTGTAATCACTGTGGTCTTGTTGTTCAAATGCAACTCCTTCATCTAGAACAGAAATTTTCTGTTGTGCTGTCAGGCTCTTACATTACGTTTATCCTCAATGGAGCACAAGATGTAGCTTTTTTGTCTGTTTGTTTTTAACCCTTTGGCACATGAAGCTGGAATTCCTCACCTCCATTGCCAAACAATTAAAAGACAGCATTTCATTCACAAAAATCTGATTCTAAGCAGTATGTACAATTTCAGAGCCTTGTTAAAATTTCCACATGGGAGAAAAGTGCATTATTCCCTTCAGCTTGTACAGTCCTTCCATATATTACACAACTAACTGCTATAAGCCTGTTGTATCTAAGATGTAGCAGCATTTGCAAACATGACACATACAATCCTTATCTCTAAAAATAAATACTACCGCAGTATAACCAAAAAAAAAAAAAAAATTCAGAGTTAAACACCTGGAGAAAAAGCTAATTCACAAACTCAAAATAAAAATGAGTAAGGCAAACACCTGTTTACCTTGGTGCACACATTTTGGTGAAAAGCAATACCATTATGCCTGTCTACATTCTTCAGCCATCAGAGGTGATGCATATCATGAAAGAAAAGGAAAAGCATGAGAAAGATGTTATCTGGTGCAAATTATAAGACTCCTTAAACAACTTCAACTGCTGCTTTTATGCCTTCATTTCTTGCACGTATAATGTTTGATTCTCCATGATTGCACGTGAACCTGGAAGTTCTAAGTGGCGGGCTGGCTGAGCCCAGCCCTTCTGCTTCTTCTGTAGTATCCAACAGTAATTAAAAAATAATATATATATATATTTATATATATCAACAGTCCTTCTCTCAAATGTTTCCCAAACAAATTCTAGCCAGATGTTAATGACAGAGACCTGCTTCAAGTAATGATATGCCTAACAAAAACCTTGCATATGTACATCACCACCCCTATGTTTCCTTGTTCTAACCAGCACAAACAGATGCAAGAAAATGTTATAGTCTTTTTAGACTTACTACAATTTTGATTCATCTTCTGGAAGAAGATAAGCTGGACCAACACGTTTTTCGTTTAGCCTCCACTGTGAGGAAAAACAGATGACTACTTGTGCACAAAGTGTACAATGCTGAAGTCAAGTCATCTACCTTCAGAGAAACCGTCAGTAACTTCTTGACGTTGCTATTATACTGAGACTGTGGGCAGCAGCAACAGCAGGAGAGCGCGGTAGAGAAAATCCCGTATTTCATGCAAAACCAAAATGGATTTTAGGTAGGTTTGGGAAAGAAACTTGTTCAATTTGGAATGGTGTCTGAAAGTGCCCCTGCTATCTTAAATAGTATCTAGTACTTGGTGGTGATGTTCAGGAATCATTTTCAGTGATAAACCTAAGATGACAGTGAAGCAGCAGAACAAAAAAGTTATTCTCGTCCACTTGCAGAGTAGGAAAACTGGGGGAAATGCGGCCGCCTCTCATTGTCCATGCAGTCCATACCATCCTCGTCATCTGTATCAGGGGAGGAGTTCAAATGTCATTATATTTGCAACAAAATCTTATTCTTCACCTGACACGCAGTACAGAGTTCAATGCTGAAGTTAAAGGCTCAAGTTAAAGTAAGACTTTATTAATGTAAGCTTATGCTCCTACAATGGAACGATGTTCACTGCAAGGACATCCCTTCAGAAAGTCACCGTTTCTTTCAGGGGGGGTTGGTTGGTTGGTTTGGTTTATTATGACTATCACCTGAGAAGGTCAATCATTACTATCCATTCTAGGCTAATCAAAACATGCCAGCACATCTAGCTTCTGGTAGCACAGAAGCTGATTGCTGACTGAAGCAGCCAGTTTTCATTGTTCCTTAAGCTGAGTTCAGGAAATTATAATCTTACTGTAGAAATATTTAAGTATTCCTCTGTTTCAAAGGGAGGTAAAAGGAAAAACAGCTACAAAATGAACAATTCATGCAGGCTCTGTGTTTCAATTCTTACATATTATTTTTTAGTAAGCTATTTATTTTTACAGTATTTACTGGGATCAGAGGAAACACGGATTAAGCCAAATTCATAAATATTTTTATTTACATATTTCCGGCAGTGCCAAGGCAAACCAGGTACCAGATGTTGCCTAACTCTGAGAATTTGGATCTACATTCTCACATGGATTTTTAACAGTGCTTATCCTTAAAGGATCCTATTGAAACTGTTATTCTAACATGTATTTATATGCAACCTTTCAGAATTATGTAGCTTCTGTATCTTCATAAATTCTACACATTAAAACCAGAGTTAATGCAGGTTTGAGCAATTGCTACGATTAGGCTGCTTGGCTTCAACAGCTCAGCTGTAACTTGGCCTCTCAGCTCCTGTAACTTCAAATACAATCTCCCTTTTACACTGTCAGTTAGGTTAACGTACAGATCTTGTTTGCTTTGCTATCAGATCGATCACTGTAGATACAAGATATAGTTTCAATATTCACTTAGCATGATTTGTAAAATTTTTATATCTACATAACAAGCCTAAATGTTATGAAAGTTGTTTCTAACCATAAGACATCTTCTAGTTCTATAACTTCCTGATACACAGTTACCAACCCTCCATCCCTAAAACACATTTTAACCTTCTTTTGCATATCACATCAGGCAGAGATGATAACATATTGTAGATCATGCAATTACTTGTAGATTTTAAAATAAAAATCATTTCCTGTTGCAATACCAAGAAAAGGGAAAACCCCATGTGGTCCCCTCACTAGAAATCGCAGCAGTTTTTCAGCTCTACCTGGCACAAGAGAAAATTCACCTTTGTGCTGCTGGTGATGTGCTACTTACCGAAGGCGCAGGTGATGCAGCCCTGCCAGCTCTCTGGGAGGGCTTCCCACATCAGTAACACCACAGCTGGTCTCTGTGCTGCTGCTGCTGGTCATCACCCCCCATTTTATTGTTCTTATGACTGGGGTGGGGTTGCAGCCTGTGCTAAGTTTCACCCTGCAGCAGCCAGACCATTAGCAGAGGCAGAGACAAGTACCTTTGGTAGGTAGGTCATTTCCCTGCACTGGTCCTGGTCACCTACTCTGAATTCAATAAATTTAAAGCTGAAGCCTTGGTAGCATCCACATATTTTGTATTGCTTAAACCTTCAATGGTTATTTTTTTCACAGTAGGAAGGCTTAAAATCACTTAAATGACTCTGTTCAAACACTACAAATGCAAAATCCAGAAAATACTCCAGATTTGTATACCAACAGAAAACTGCAGCTAAACCTGGGAATCCTAAACCACGAAGAAATAAGCTTGGTCTATGAACATGTGATCAACCTGAACTACAGCCTTTATTGTCTACCTTTGTGATCCTCCTGTCCCAACCCCCAACTAAAATTTAAAAAAAAAAAAAAAAAAAAAAAAATCTCACTTAGAAAGGAAATTCATTCAAGAGCTCAGCAGCAAGGTTTTAACTGCTCTGGCTTGGTAAGCAACTCTGTTAAGCCCCAGATTGGCCAATCAGATCATGATTCCTGTGTGTGTAGCAGAAGATGACAGAAATACAAACTGTGGTAAAATCACATCAATTCCAACAAAGAAAGTCTGTGCAAAGCCCAGTGCAGTGGTTACATCTATATTAATAACCTCTTTAAGAGCTCTGCTGAAGCACAGGACTTGATAGGAAACTTCATTTTCAAGTAATTGATATCTACATAAGAGACATCCACTTGTCTCTGGCAGGTCTTTTCTTTTGGTTTTTTTTCATCTTCAAAGTTTTTTAAAATATGCCTGCCTCACTAAACCTAGACAACCCACTGAAGCCACTAGCAGCATCTAGCAGCATCTAGCAGCATGTTTAAAGCAGGGTCCATGTTCCACGTACTCTGCTGAACTGGGACCTTAACTGCCAACCAACAAACTTTTGAAGCTGCTTTTTTCCCTTATTTAAAAATAATAAAAAAAAAAACCCAAAAAACAAACAACCCAGAGCAATCTAATATTCTAAGCTTTGTAATTACTCCTTCTCTAAAAGGACACTGTCGTTGAGAGTTACTTTTACACACTTCCAGATGAAGATTTTTTATGAGTAACAGTGAGAAAGGCTTTTCCATTCAAACAGAAGAAACCTCGCACAGTGCTTTATTACAAGCTGATTATTTTTACATTGTGCTTATGTAAAATTTCTGACTTACATTTTTCAGGCGGCGTTATTGTAATAGTCTGAGCTGTAAATTCTTCATCAAAATACCTGGTGTCTGTCTCAGATGTCACTTGAGGTTTAAAAGGAGGTACAAGCTGAAAGGGACCAAGAAAAAAAAAATGAAATTACTATACCTGAAACCAGTCAAATTACTACCAGGAAAACAAGTAAGTTCTTCTTTTTCCCTACGCCCCAGATCAAACAAGTAGGTCCATGGAGAGACAGATGACTTTCTAACTTCCAGTAAGAGACAGAAGCCGTCAGAGTAAATTCCAATCATACTAATTCAGGATCTAGCTAATGGCACAACACAGCTAAATTCCAAGTATCACTCTCACATGACTTGCAGATAAATTGAGCTGCATAAAGATAATTACCTAGAAACTCTTCGGGTCATTCTAATCACCCACACAGATGTCAGGCAAAGGCAACTTTAGGAACTTCACCACAACTGGGTGGTACAAACAGTTGAGGCAAAAAGGACCACGCAGAGAGCGCAGTAAGCACAATGCTTTTTTTTTTCCCCCTTCATGGTTAAGGCTCACATCTGAACATACCTTTAGAACAGATTATGTGAATGTGAAAATAAATTTTGTATTTGAAAAAAGGCCAGTTCATGCTTAAGTGAGTTGCTGGATCTAATCCTGTCTACAGCTTTACAGCACAGTATTTCCCAACAGCAAAACACTAGTACTTGCTCACAGCTCACAGGTAGGATTTCCTTGCCCCGCTTTGAAGCAGCCTTGCTATCTACCTTCTCCTCCAGAACAGCAGCTTACAGGCCAAAAATATTAACTGGAAGGCATATCAGTATGGAATATTACACTGCATGGTGCCAGTCCAAATGAAATGGCAGTTTAGTATGTTATGACCTTACAAAAGGAGGGGAGGGACGACGCATGTACCTTGGAGCCCTTTGGTGTTGTCTCCTCACAAGCAATTTAAAATACACACCCTGAATCAATTTCCCATTCTGTGTAAGAGGTCACATGCTGGCTCACTAATATTATCAGAGCTTGCAAGTGGTTTTCACTAGTTTCATGTTATTTCTCTCCCGAACTCCAGAGCACAAACACCAAGCAATTAATTTGTGATTCACCCCACAGCAAAGGAAGCAGAACTGCTGTCAAACACCCTCCCCTCAGCAAGTTCAGTGCACCAGACACAATTTACGATACACATTGCAGAAACTCTTATTTTTGATGATAGTATTTTTCAATAATAAGAGTCTTCATTATTTTACTATGTTCTATGAACAAGACTTTTTTTTCTACAGCTTGGAGAGATCTGTGTGAACTGGTGACTGTTAGAAGCAGCTCTGGATCTCGGTGCTGACCAAAAGAGACTACACAATCCACAAACAGAACCATCCAAAAACCAAAGAGCTAGCCTGCCCTATGAGGAGTAGACTGTGTAAGTACATAGTGCTGCACAACCAGCCACAGAGAGAAGGCTTTCAACAAGATGCTCTTCACAGTAGATCTCTATACAGAAAATTATTAATATTAATTGCTAATATTTTACAGCTTGAGATGAGGCATAAAAGATTAAAATGTGATAAAGTGCATAAATGGGGCACTTACTTAAACAGCAAGACAACAGCAAAAAGAACTTAAAAAAAATCATGTGTAGGTGCATACACTCACACAAAACCTCTCTCCATTTTTTATCACCATTACAAATACACACACATATTCCCATTGTTTCCAAATCCAGGTTGAAAACTGCCACCCAGTTCTCTTCACGTTTTCCTTCTCACACAGGACACATTACTCTGACAGCTGGTAACGTGCAAGCTGTGTCAGCTGCAGAAGGTACCGTCACTGTACCTCGCAATATGAGAACCACATCAGAACACTGGGTGGTTCTTAGGACATGGGACCAGATCCTGTCACCATCCCTCCCAGGATGCACCTCCAAGTCCTTCAGCATTACCCTTTGCTCAACAAATTGTCTCTTTTCTCCCTGTAACAGTTTATTTGTCCTTTTGAGTATATGCTAAGAGCACTATTTTATTTGATCCAAATCTTCAATACAATAATTAAGCAAAAATAAATCTATCACTTGCATATACTTAAATGGTACAATAAATCTGATCAATACTTTTACAGAACTAAATTCAGTGTTCCCTTACATTTTCCTGAATGGAAAACACACAACAACAGAGGGGTGTTTGAGGTAAAGGTCTTGGGCATTGTAGGATAAATGCTTAAGGAGCTAACATACAGAAACTCAACATCAAAAAAAATCTTCCAGGTATAAATCCAGTTACATGTAATCTTTAAAAACAAAGTATTCTGTTTTATTGTGCAAGTTCTTGCACTTCTATGATTTTTTTTTTTT
>NW_010298889.1:0-2038 GCF_000700745.2 Antrostomus carolinensis | reverse complement strand
CATAGGGAGTTTGCCAAAGAGAGGGAGCGGGTGGAGAACCGTCGAGCGTTCCTCAAGTTGAGACGACAGCAGCAGATCGAACGAGAGCTCAATGGTTACATGGAGTGGATCTCCAAGGCGGGTGAGAGTTGGAACCCCCTTGAGATCCCTCAAAAAACCCCCCCCAAGACCCCCTCATCCCACTGAGCCTCTTGATTTTCTCTCAGAAGAAGTCATCCTGGCTGAAGATGAGACCGAAGGAGAACCCCGACATCCCTTTGATGGTAAGTGTCCTACACTGATGTTCACCTCAACATCAAGGAGATGGTCACCCAAGGGTAGGGGGAGATCCTGGTGGAGACCCCTCTGGGTGATGCCCACCTCTCTCTGCCCCTGTGGGAGCTCTCCGGAGGGCCGCTGTCAAGAAGAGCAAGACGGACCTGCTGAGCCCTGAGGATGCTGAGGAGCAGTTGGCCGACATCTCCTCCGTGGGTGGGTGATGGGTGTGGAGGTGACGGGTGATGGGATGATGGGTGGTGGGTTGGGAGGTGATGAGTTGGGAGGTGATGGGTTGGATGGGTAATGGGTTGATGGGTTGATGGGTTGATGGGTGATGGCTGATGGTTTGGGAGGTGATGGGTTGCTGGGTTGATGGGTGATGGGTTGATGGTTGATATGTTGATGGGTGATGGGTGATGGTTGATGGTTGATGGGTTGGATGGGTGATGGGTTGATGGGTGATGGGTGATGGGTGATGGTTGATGGTTGATGGTCAATCATTGATGGGTTGATGGGTGATGGGATGGGAGGCGATTCAGAGATGGTTGATGGTTGATGGTTGATCGTAGATGGGTTGATGGTTGATGGGTTGGATGGGTGATGGGTTGATGGGTGATGGGTGATGGGTGATGGTTGATGGTTGATGGTCAATCATTGATGGGTTGATGGGTGATGGGATGGGAGGCGATGGATTGATGGTTGATGGTTGATGGTTGATCGTAGATGGGTTGATGGTTGATGGGTTGATGGGTGATGGGTGGTGGGATAAGGGGAGGTGATGGGTTGATGGTTGATGGGTTGATGGTCAGTCATTGATGGGTTGATGGGTTGATGGATGATGGTTGATGGGTTGATGGGGTTGATGGGTTGATGGATTGATGGATTGATGGGTGATGGTTGATAGTTGGTGGGTTGATGGGTGATGGGATAAGGGGAGGTGATGGGTTGATTGTTGATGGGTTGATCATTGATGGATTGATGAGTGATGGGTGATGGGCTGATGGTTGATGGGTTGTTGGGTTGATGAGATGATGGTTGATGGTTTGATGATAATCAATCACTGATGAGTTGCTGAATGACTCATTGGGACTTGATACCTTGACAGCTCCCAATCCACCAGTTGACACTTAACCGATGGACCTTCTCCCATCTTTTCTAGGCTCCCCCTTTGCCCGCGCCAGCCTCAAAAGTGCCAAGCTGGAGAACGCCACCTTCTTCCACAAACGGGAGCGGAGGATGCGCTTCCACATCCGCCGGATGGTGAAAACTCAGGCCTTCTACTGGACCGTGCTCAGTCTGGTAGCCCTCAACACCTTGTGTGTTGCTATCGTTCACTACGACCAGCCAGATTGGCTTTCCGACTTCCTCTGTGAGTCTTCCTCATCCCAATCCCAATCCCAATCCCATTGGGATATCTGGGATGTCTTCTCACTCGTTGTCCCACCCCACCCCACCCCAGACTATGCAGAATTCATTTTCTTGGGACTCTTTATGTCCGAAATGTTTATAAAGATGTACGGGCTGGGGACGAGGCCTTATTTCCACTCGTCCTTCAACTGCTTCGACTGCGCCGTGAGTCCCGGGAACGGCCCCGGAACGGCCCCGGAATGGCCTGGGAATAATGGGAATGGGGTGGGAATAATGGGAATGGGGTGGGGATGGAGTGGGATGAGGTGGAGATGGAATGGAGTGGGGTGGGGTGGGAATGGGAATGGGGTGGGAATGGGGATGGGACCTGAGATGGGAACGGGGATGGGGATGGGGACAGGGATGGGGATGG
>NW_010298887.1:0-2002 GCF_000700745.2 Antrostomus carolinensis | reverse complement strand
ACATGAGAGATCTCAGCTCAAGTCTTTCATCTGCTCTGAACTTCCAGTACGACTTTCAGCAAAACATTTAAAAATCAACACAATTCAAGATCTTTTTAAAAGACCCCAGATCTGGGGCTTCTGTGCCTTGAAAAATTATAAATATAGAGCCTCAAATCAGACATGGTCCCCAAAAGAACCAAGAATTACCAGTTACAAAGGGACAGAGGGAAGAACTGTAGTTCTTAAGGTCTCCCTGGAGCCTTCTTTTCTCCAGGCTCAACAGCCCCAACTCTCTCAGCCTGTCCTCACAGCAGAGCTGCTCCAGCCCTCGCATCATCCTGGTGGCCTCCTCTGCACTGGCTCCAGGAGGTCCATGTCCTTGTGCTGTTGGTGGCCCCAGCACTGGAGGCAGCACTGCAGGTGGGGTCTGAGGAGAGCGGAGCAGAGGGGCAGAATCCCCTCCCTCCACCTGCTGCCCACGCTGCTCTGGGTGCAGCCCACAAGCATTCACTTCTGTAGGCAGAAGGCTGTACTGGTCTCTGGCCCAGCCATGGGTACCATACCTGTCCCAGTTAGACATCTGGCTCTGGTTGGTTTCCATCAGTAAAATATCATCAATCTCATCCTCAATCCGGAACGGATGCTGAGACACTGGTTCATCCTCAGGGCAGGAATAGGGGCTCATGTAAGGATGCTGCAGACCCATCTCGGCCGTTAGTCGATCCATGGGGTTAAATGTCAGGATTTTCTCCAGAAAATCAATCGCTGTGAAGCAGAGAGAAACAAACTCACTAATTCCTCAAAAGCAATAGCAGCTTCCTGAAGGGGGCCTACAAGAAAGCTGGGGAAGGACTTTTCCTAAGGGCAGTTAATGACAAAACAAGGGGAAATGGGTTTAAGCTGAAAGAGGGGAGGTTTAGATGAGATATTAGGAAGAAGTTCTTCACTGTGAGGGTGGTCAGACACTGGAACAGGTTGCCCAAGGAAGTTGTGGCTGCTCCTCCCTGGAAGTGTTCTCGGCCAGGTTGGATGAGGCTTTGAGCAACCTGGTCTAGTGGAAGGTGTCCCTGCTGCTGGCAGGGGGGTTGGGACTGGATGAGCTTGAAGGTCCCTTCCAATCCAAACCAGTCTGGGATTCTATGACGAGCCAGATGAATCCCCCATAACAAATCCCCTCCAAGTAAGGAAGGAATTAAGCTCCTAACCCAAAAGGATTTTTGGATGGTGTCGGGATTTAATTCCACGCTCTCCGATTCGTTTGACAAGCACTTTGGGTTTCAGACAACTGATTGCACATCTTGATGCACAGCTGAAGCAGGATTAGATTTAAAGCACAATTTTAAAAAGTCTTTGGTGTGAACACCGCGATGAGATTATTTCACCCATTAATATTTAAAGAATTCCAAGTGCCTAAAATTATTTGAGAAAGACTGTGGAGTATCAACTCTTTCTATGAAGGATGAAGGAGGAAATGAAGTGCAATTAAGTGGGGGTGGGTCTGTTCAACCAAGGCCCAAGGGACAGGCCAAGAGGAAATGGGCTCCAGTTGTGGCCAGGGCAGTTGAGATGGGATGTGAGGAAGAATTTCTTTGCTGCAAGGGTTCTGAGGCATTGGAAGGGGTTGCCCAGGGCAGTGGTGGAGTCCCCATCCCTGGAGGGATTGAAGAGTCGTGTAGACATAGTGCTGAGGGACATGGGTCAGTCGGGGACTTGTCAGTTGTTGGGTTCATGGTTGGACTCCATGAGCTTAAAGGTTTTTTCCAATTGAGGCAATTCTGGGATTCTGTAAAAAATTAAATCTAAATGTAAAGAGTTTGTTGTGATTTCTTGGACGATTCCTTTTCCTGAGGTTATGTGAAAAGATCAAATCCTGTCATTAAAGCCGCTGCTTACTCAGTTGACTCTTGGTGAATGGAAGAGTCCCTTAAGGTTCAGATAATACAAACAATAAGAGGCCTTTCCTCTGTCACCATTTTTTCATGGCACCTTCAGAAATATCCCCATTAAATTCATAGAATCA
>NW_010298886.1:107218-111089 GCF_000700745.2 Antrostomus carolinensis | reverse complement strand
CCGTGTCCCCACACCCGGGTGCGTGTTCTTGCTCCTCACTGCAGGGTCAGGATTCGCCGAGCAGCGAGGTGTCTCATAAAATATATTGGGAATAACCTGACAGATTGTTTGCTGGTGAGCTGGCAGGACCAGCTCTTCCCTTCTGACTGGCTGTGGGGACACGCAGAGCTGTGCCAGCCCAGCTGAGGGGCTGAGCAGGGCTCAGAGCTGGGTGGATGTTCCCTCTCCCGGCATTGCTACTGAATTAAAGATTTGTCTAGGTTGGAAAAGACCTTTAAGATCATCCAGTCCAGTCATTAACCCAACACTGACAAGTGCCCAACTAAACCACGTCCATCAGCACTGTGTCTACACGACTCTTCAATCCCTCCAGGGATGGGGACTCCACCACTGCCCTGGCCAACCCCTTCCAATGCCTGAGAACCCTTTCAAGAAAGAAATTCTTTGTAATATCCAATCTAAACTTCCCTTGGCAACTTGAGGCCATTTCCTCTTGTCCTGTCACTTGTATGTTTTCTATTGCGATCATGCCACAATATCAGTAGTGGATATCAAGTCTTTTTCATGTGGCGTCGACAGAATTTGTGTGTGATTTAATCCGAACCTGTATTTTTGCTGCCTGCTGTTAAAACATTTGATTTGGATAATTGGCTGTGGTGACTCACATGTAGGAGCAGATTCAAATAAATCAGTGTTCATTTCCTTTAATGTGTTTGTCAGGAGCGTGCAGCATTCGTGGTCTGATTCATGATGTATCCCTTCATGATGCAGTCAAGTCAATAACGTGTATAAGAGTGTTAGCATGGAAAGCTGAAAATGGGATCATCTTCAGCCAGTCCAGCTGAATCTTCTAGCGCATGTGAATCAGTGCCCTAATACAGGGCTCCTAGCACCAGACAGAGGGAAGTGGAAACTCGTAGATTTCTTGTCTGTCCCTTTTGTAGCTCAGCATAATGCCTCTAATGTTTCTATGTCATTAAATATTTCTGCCTCTGCTTCCTATGCACATTTCCCAAAGCTTTAGGATACTTAAACCGTAGGAGTGGATATCATATAAGGAGGAAATAAACACACCCTAATGGTATCCTTTCCATATGACTAAGGGAAAAAATGACATGCATCCAGGACCAAAGAATAACATCCTACTTTTAGAGTGGGAGGTGCCTCATAAAGTGATGAAGTAGTGACTCTAAACAGGATTTGTTGTAGGTGGTCAACTAAAACATATGAACTCAGTGCAACATTAATTCAGAGGTCTAAAATACACCTGAAATGAATAAGCAGGGAGATTTTGATTAAAATATCTATATGACACTGGAAGCTTTGTCTCAATTCTAATCTTAGCATGTTAGAAAGTCTTCTGATAAATTGGGGTTCAATGACCAATCACAGGCATGATTAAAGGACAGGAAACTGTGCCTTTTCATCAACTTAAAAAAGCTCTTTTGTTGTTTAGCTTAATGAAAAGGACATGGGGGGATAATTCAGTCGCAGTTTGCAGGTACTTATGAGGTAGAAAGCTTTTCCTGTTTTGTAGTAGAGACTTAAAAATGAAGAAGGGAGAGATCCAAAGATTTCCTGTGATTGAAATTTAGAACTGGTGCAACTTAGTTTGCTCAGAAATTATATTTAACCTGTAAATGGCCTCCGGAACAATTTAATACAGGGATGCAGTGAATTCTTCACTAATGTAAAGTACCTAATCAAGGCAGTGTTTGCTACCACCTCACAAAAGGTTGTTCACTTTTAGACAGAGTAAATTTAAGGACCTCTTTTAGGAACAAGAAGACATCATAAATACACTAGAGACTTTTGTTCTGAAAATGAGTAGTGCTACACAGTGAGCTTGTGGAAAAAGAATAGAGATTTAATTTCCTCATTGTGTAGATTTTGGAAGTCACCAGTGTCTGTTCAGTAGTAGGAAGAATATTCTGCTTTAGTAGGACTGTATTTCCATAATCCTCTCCTTGAATCAGTCTCCCTTACTCATTTAGAGAGATTTTGGAGCTTAAATATGAGATATTTAAAGAGTATTGTCTTAAACAGTGACAAAACCTAGAAGCATCAGGCTTTGAAATCATGATTCTTTTATGTGGCCATTAGTACGGGGTTTTTTTAGAATTTGCCTTCCTCTCAGGTGAGAAAGAATATGTGTTCCCTATGGGACCAGTAGTGTGGTACTGGGCTAAATGGCCTCAAGATAAGACAAGGATTAATTTTTTAATTTTTTTTTAAGAGGTGGCTTTTCCATGTTGGGATTTGAGGCTAGTCATACGTGGTTTGGACTGGCTTGCATTATAACTGCTTTTTGCACTGTATATTCATGAGCGAGTGCATTGCTTCAGTTTTTAGGGCTATTCTGTCTTTAATGAGAAAAAATTCACGTGTGACTTAAAAACAAATTGCAGTCTTAGCTAATAGGGGCATTTGACCACCTGGGAAAAAAAAAAATCTCTGACTATGCTGAACACTTTAATCATAAATATTTTAAATACACATTTTTCCCTTGTTTCTTAATAGGAATATTTTCAAGATCTTTGCTTCTTCATCACCAGAAGTTCCAGTTAGTTCTTGTGGAGATGGCTGGGAGAGCCTCAAAAAGAGGATTATGAGGTGGGAGGGGGACGTGAGGTGAGAGATGCACGTGAGGTGGCAGTTTTCAGCAGCAGTGATTTGAGAGAGATTGCTGATGGCCTTCTTCCCCCGCGCTGGAAGAAGCAGGATGAAAGGTGTAAGGACGTGTGCTACTTCTACATAATACAGAGAGATCTCCTGAAGTCTGGTGACTGGTTTTTTCCTTCTGCTGCCCAAGATGGACCTACTGTAAGCTTCAGATTCAGTTGAATTGGAGAGATACTGGTTAATTGTTTTTGCAACATTCCTGCATTCGATGTTGTCAGGACTTGGTGCTGTCGTGTGTTCTAGGAGGATTATGGCTCAACAGACAGTCTTGTTGTCACAAATGCATAAATGATTCAACAAGAAATGCAACAAAGGCATTCTGATGCTACAGAAAAAAAAATAAGCAGCAGGGACAATAGAGTATCTTGGGAAGAAATGTCTTCTGTTGAAGCAAACATCATCTGGAGAATTAAAGAAAGTGTTCTAAATTGAGCCCTGGTTTTTAAATAGAATTTTTGTGATGCTGCTACAGGTCTTTGAAGAATGAAGATCATTTGGCTGATGTTTTATTAATGTTCCTCGGCGTTTCAGAGAAATATCTGTCTTGTGATTTGACCAAAAATTCATATAAATTTTAATTGTTTGATCTGAAGGAGAGTTCTATCAGCACAAATGGTGGTACATAGCCTTTTTCCAGCACAGTAACCTCTGGGTCACCATATTTTCAGACATGAGTGCTGTTTTTCTGATACTCCATACCTGCATTTTCTGCCAGGCGATCAAAGCACTGTATTTCAATCTCTAACAGATTTAGCTGAAGAAACTCCCACCTTTAATTTGCTGTTGTACCCCTGTGTCCTGGTTTTGCTAGGATAGAGTTAATTTTCTTTTTAGTAATTAGAATAGCAGTATTTTACTTTCAGTGTTTCAGTTCAGACTTACCATGAGAAGAACGTTGATAAAGTACTAATGTTTTTAGTTGGTGCAGCTCAAGGCCACGGTGTTTGTCTGCTTCACAGCTGCATTAGGACTGGGGGGGGGGAAGCGCAGTGAAGAGCAAAACCCAAAACTGGCATCTGGATGTGCCAATGAAATATTCCATATCATATCACGTCATGTCAGTACATTAACCAGTGTTGACCAGAAGACAGGGCAATTCTCTCGGGGATCGCTCGGGCTCACTCTTCCGGGTTTTCGGTTTGGGACCGTCTCGGCTGCGGGGTCGTTAGTTGGCACAGGCTAGGCATTT